>NW_017728935.1:5417354-5418445 GCF_001723895.1 Crocodylus porosus | reverse complement strand
AAGATGTTGAACAGTGCGGGCCCGAGGACCGAGCCCTGGGGGACCCCACTGCCCACGTCCTTCCAGGTTGAAAATGACCCGTCTACCACCGCTCTCTGGGTGCAGCCCTCCAGCCAGCTGGCGACACATCTGACTGTGTGGGTGTCGACACCACAGCCCCCCAGTTTCTTAATGAGAACGGGGTGAGAGACAGTGTCGAAGGCCTTCCGAAAGTCCAGGAAGACGATGTCCTCTGCTCCCCCTGCGTCCAAGGATTTGGTGACCTGGTCATGGAAGGCCACCAGGCTGGTCTGACACGACCTGCTGCTAATGAACCGATGTTGGTTGCCCCTGAGCATAATCTTCCCCGCTGGCCCCTCGCAGATGTGCTCCTGGATAATTTTCTCAAACAGCTTCCCCAGGATCGAGGTAAGACTAACTGGCCTCTAGTTCCCCATCCTCCTTCCTCCCTTTGTTGAAGATGGGAACAATGTTGGCCCTCTTCCAGTCCTCTGGCACAACACCAGAGCACCACGAGTGCTCGTACAGCCGTGCCGGGGTCCCGCAACGACCTCAGCCAATTCCCTCAGCACTCAGGGGTGGAGATCGTCCGGACCAGCTGATTTCAATATGTCCAGTCCCTCCAGACGCTCCCTGGCTGTGCTTCCCCTGGGGCCATCGGGGTTCCTGGTGGGAGGATGACCAGATCCCTGCTCAGAAAAATGGAGGCAAAGAAATTGTTAAATGTGTTGGCTTTGTCGTCTGGTGTGATGACCAAATTTCCTAGCATGTCCTGCAGATTATTTGGTACCTTCTTTTTACCCCCTATATATTTAAAAAAGGATTTGTTGTTGTCCTTGATCCGGTTTGCTAATCCCAGTCCCATCTCCACCTTGGCCTTCCTAACAGTCCCCCTACAAACCCGAGTAACGGGGGTACAGTCCTTCCTGGTGATGGCCCCTCCCTGCCATGGGGTGTGCGCCTTCTTTTTAGCTAGGAGACATTCCTGGATGCCTTTGGTGAGCCATGGGGGCTCTTATAGTTTCATAGTTTCATAGTAGCTAGAGTCGGAAGGGACCTAGGTAGATCATCTAGTCCGACCCCCTGCCTTG
>NW_017728935.1:5399326-5415581 GCF_001723895.1 Crocodylus porosus | reverse complement strand
ATATTCCTCCTTGATGTAGAGTGCTACTCCTCCACCTTTCCTTCCTATCCTGTCCCTCCTGTCGCACTCTTGCCGCCTTTGATCCGTTTTGGGATTACCTCACTTTGGGCTTGCAGGATCGTCTCCTTCAGGAGTGACCACTCTCCTTGGACACCTGGCTCCCCTCCCCTCCGGGACCTTGGTGCCTCCCCGACTATTCTCCGTAGCTCATTGAAGTCTGCCCCCCTGAAGTCCAGGTCTGCTGCCTTGCTGCAAGCCTTTGCCTCCTTGAGCTGGATGGTGAATCCCAGCAGGCGACGATCGCTGTTGCCCGGGTGGTCGAGCCCCCGCACCGGGTCGTTGCCCGTGGCCAGCACCAGGTCCAACAAGGCGTCTCCCCCGGTGGGGCTGTGCACCCCCTGGGTTCGATGGACGTCCTGTATCTCAGCTAGGAACCTACGTGAGCGGTCAGACCTGGCTGATTGCTCATCCCAGCAGATGTCCGGATAGTTCAGGTCACCTATGATGACCATGTCCTTTGACCTAACTACCTCCGTGAGCTGACTTAAGAATTCCTGGTCGAGCTCTTCCCCGTGGTTGGGGGGTCTGTAGCAGACCGCCCCGTTAAGTCCCTTTCCCCCCGACCCCCTTGCATTCTGACCCAGAGCACTTCTGTCTGCTCCTCGTCTGACCCCATGCCACGCGTTGAGGATGTGAATTGTTCTTTGATGTAGAGCGCCACACCCCCGCCTTTCCTCCCTGTCCTGTCCCTCCTGTACAGCCTGTAGCCCTTGATGTTCACCGCACAGTCGTGCGTTGGGTCCCACCATGTGTCGGTGAGCCCCACTGTGTCTGGGTTGGTGTCAGCTAGCAGGAGGGCAAGTTCCTCCTGCTTGTTCCCCAGACTACGAGCATTAGTGTATAGACATTTAAGGCCTCCTGATGGTGTATTCAGTGCCCCACTAATCCCAAGACTATCCAGCCCCTGTCTCTTACCCGGGTATTTCTTGTGCTAGAAGTTTTATCACTTCCAGTCGAGTACAGGAATTCCCAAAAAGTTGTGATGTAGTGATGATCCTAGTTACCTTGTGTAAAGTTGTCTGAAGGCTCCAGTCTTAAACCTATGTGATACGTGATGGGATTTACATTTTAACTTGCACATGCTTCGCAGGGTGAAGACACTGAGAACATTTGGCCAAATAGATGTTGACTGGAAGGGTAGAGGGACAGTGAATGCGTCATGATTGCATAACCACGTCCAGCCCTATTTTACATACAAAGAGGGAAGGGTCGGTTGGTTTAAAGAATATGTGCTGAGAGGTAGCTAGTGTGTTACTCTGAAGTTTGGCAGAAGGTGGGGCAGTGTGGCACCTTTATCAACTAACTTGTTCAGAAAGGCATGAGCTTTTGTAAGGAATTGCCTACTTTGTCAGATGCTACAAAGTATAAGATAATCTCCTTTCACTGAGACATTTTGTATAGCAGTACTTCATAATCCCTTGTTTATGACACAGTTAGAGAAAACCAGTATCTTACTCACAGAGTACAAAGAAATGGGTCATGCAAGTCAACTCGTTACTGATCGACTGTAGAACTCAGTCTCCTGTAAATATTTTTTAACTGTTTCTGCCACAGGGACTCCCAGTGAAATGAATCATGCACAAAGAACTCGGTCAGGAGACAGTCGATCGGCAGGTCAATCCATACTTGCTTTGTTTGCGGTGTGCTGCAGTTCTGACCAAGTGATGCTCGGAAGCTTTCCAAATTCGTGCGTTATGCAAGTGAGCTATGCTGATCCTGTTCTTTCTTGGCTGGCTGGGATTTGACGGGTGCAGTAGGAATGCTCTTGTCTTGCTGATGCTTTTTTATAAGGAAATGTCTTCAAGGTCTGGCACAAAAGGCATTCGGATGAATACAGGCAGGCTGTTCTCAGCTGTCCAAGTGTCGTGACCTTAAATGAAAATGTAACGTGGGGCTGTGCGAGAGCGTGGAGCAGAGCCTTTACCCGTATCAGTTCTTTGTTGTGACAGTCTCAGAATAATGAGCATGAAAAATCTCTACTGGCCAACAGGAACTGCAGTTAGCACAGGAGTGCACAAAGGCCTGCAGCTCTGGTGAACACGGTCAGTCCCAGCAGTTGGTGTTAGTCATGGCAATCTGGCAGAGTGGCTGTTCAAATTTGAAGTATTCTGTGAAGTTTGCAAGACACAGGGAGGGCAGTGCAGAGCTGCAGTCTCATACGAGCCCCACAAGCTGCAGAGCATGTCTTTCCTATAGCTGGATAGTTTTCTCCAGTGAAGCCTGTTTTTACACAGATATGCAATGGGATGTTCCTCTTTAGCACTAGTCTGCATGAGTATGCTGCCCAGGCTCTTGCTTGATGTGGCTTTGGTGATCACAGTTTGTTGAAGTTAAAGTTCACTAGAAATGAATTATAGCTCATTTTAATGTGTGGAAAGCCCTTAGGCACTACTTTGTCTGGACCACATGGTGAAATCTTCCCCTTCCTGGCTTAGGCAGCAAACTGGTCGTCAAAGCCTCCACCTTTGTAGGTGTGTTCTTTATGTGCCAGCTCCTCCTCCTCTGTCCCAGATGAGCCTCTGCTGCCTTCCCTAACTGTGCACTCTTCCACCAGTGCCTTCTCTTTGCCATGGTCAGACACCCTCATAACTTGGAATCCTTTATCCATCCAGGTTGGCTGAAATGCCATCAACATATGCTGGGGTACACTCCTTCGTTTCTCTCAGTATGCTGAACTACTAGTCACTAAAATGAGTTTCCCCCTTAGTCCAAAAGGTAAAGACTAGGAGCTCAACAAACCATACCATGGTGGCGAAAACAGACTCAAGTCCAGCTTCAAGGACCAACGGTAACTGCCTTGGCAGATCTCAGGCTACATGGGTGATATGCGCTCCCCACAGTATGTCCACCAGCTCCTCTGTCCTAGGCATGACATCTGCATTAGACACTATTGGCATCGAATATTCTGTGATCTACCCATAATTCAAGGGCCTGTCTTTCTGGGCTGTTTGACAAATAAATCAACCCCCAATTTTAGCACATCTCCTACTGAGAGGCGTATTTCCACGTTCACCAGTGAGCAGCACTGTTGGTGCACTGAGGTCGACTGGAAAACACCTGAGTGTTTGATTGCATCACCTCCTTGATGTCTGCCCGCTGCTCAGGAGTTGGTAACCTGAGAGGATTGCTGATTTTGGTTGGGAGGCAAATGGAATTCTTTCAGACTGGGTGGCCGTGCTAAGGGACTCCACAACATCCACAGACACCTTCTGAATGGCTTGTCTAGGATGGGCAGCTGTTTCAGGGCTGCTTTCCTCTTATCCAGGGCTTTCCCCACCCCTCGACAGGCTGACAGGTACTGCCATACTGGCACATCACTCACTCCAGGCACTTCCAGCCTTGACATCCCACATCAACCTTTGCTCGGTGCGTTGAATCACTTGGTGTCCTGAGAGAGGGATGTTGTGGGGTGGTAGGTACAGTCCCCTCTGGTAACGCATTAGGGGGACCCAACCAATTCCTTCCCAATCCTTGCATGTTCAAAACCCGGGTGGTGAATTTTCTATAAAGGGGCCACTGCAGCTACAGTAATCACTGCCTTCTGTTGCTCTCGTCAAGAGAGGTTGTAGTACCAGTGCTAGCTATCATTGTCTGCCCTTCAGAGGAGGGATCAGCCTGGTGCTGGTCCAGGGTGTCCATCCTCCTTGACTGGAATCTGAGTTGCAGCACAGCGGGGTCCTGGCCCTGGGCTGGGGCTCCCTAGGTCCAACAGAAGCATGGGCATTCATTCATTCTACATCCACATGTGGAAGGAGCAGCCCAGCAACTTCATCCTGGGCGTATTACAGTAGAGTAACAATTTAGAAGCTGTTTTTTCAGTTCATCAAAGGTGTCAGAAAGGAAAAGAGAATGGGTTTGAAACCAGTGGCTAGAGCAGATTGCCAGATCTGTGCGTCTGTGTTCTCGTAGTGAAATGCCACGGCATCACTTGCCTCTTTACAGCAGTTAAGCCATTAGTTAAATGGCTAAACGCTCATTGCTAAAAGCCCCCTTGTGAAGAAGTGACTCTGATATTCAGCATCTCATTAGCATCATATTATGCAAGTCCCTTGAAGGCTAATCACTACAGCTTTTCTTCTGCTGTTTATTCTTGTCACAGAGCAATTTCACTCTCAGAACGTTACTTTAATTAAAGAAGATGTGCTGCTCAAGGCTGTTGCATGCTCAGAAAATAACAAGTTCAGCCCCACAGACATAGAAGGCATCTGTTCCACCCTAGAGACCAGGTTTGTGCCCCTCCTTTGGTGTTGTTTCCTTTCAGTATTACAGCTCCAGTCTTGCGCCAATTTATTACTACCATAGAAGCAGCTCAGGCCTTTAGTGCAGCTCCCCTGGAAACACAGAAATTGGTGTGCCTGCAATCTACTGTCTTGTCACTGGCGGCAGCTAGTTCCAGCTGTTTCAGAGAAAGGTGGAAAACGGGGCAAGAGCAGGCCATTTATGGAACAACCATCTCATATAGGAAGTGTCTCCCTGTTCCCTGCCTATTATCAAATGATTTATACTCTAAAACAGGAAGGTTTAAATCTCCTGCATTTATCAATAGAAATATCTAATCCTTTTTTTCATCCTGCTAACTTTGCATCCATAATGATACATCAGCAAGAGGTTTATAGTTTCATTGTGCATAGTGTAATCAATTTTTTTCTTTTAACAGTTTCAAATTTGCTGCCCTTTAGTCCCATTGAGCATATTGTTTGTTGTGTTGTCAGAGGATGAAAAGGCGCATGTATTTACCTTCCTTGTACTATTCATTCACTATGTTCAGGCCTCTGTCATGTCCCCTCTCACTCATCTCCTCTCTGGATAGTCCTGATGTTTGCTGACTTGCCTTGTATAGCAGTTTTTTTTCAAGTTCCCCATTGTTCTCTTCACCTGTTTTTGAATTCTTTCTTCCACTCTGCCTGTTTGCCGATGGGACGATCTGAACTGGACGCTGTATTTGAGGTGATGAAGTTCTGCTCGTCTATACTTCGGCAATAGCATATTTTCAGTATATTCTGTCTCACTTCAAATTGTTTTCTTTGGCAAATAAATAAAATAGTCTTTATTTCATGATGAGTAACTCATGGTCTCCAGCAGACTGTGCATCTGTAATTTAACAGTCTGAGTCTGGTTTCATACTCAGGAAAGTAATTGCCACCCAGTGCCAAAATAATTTACTCTTCATCATTTAATCCAAGATTTAATACATCTTTAGATTATTTAAGGGAAGAGCCAGGTACAAGTTCCGCTGTAGCTACAAAGGTGTTTATAAAACTGTCAGAAGCACATGGCCAAAGGAATAAGACACTAACGTCTGAGGCAGTACAGACAGAACAGCGAGGGCACCGACACAGTATTTCCAGTGTGTGCCCAGTACTGCTCTTCGCAATGTTGCTATGCCTTGAAACATCCCGTGGCGTGGAACAGGACAGCTCTTGGGAGCTGGGGAGAATAAGGTGGGACCTTTAAAAAGCCACAGCCTGCAGCCTTGATGCATAGGCAGCGCACGTGCTAGTTCATGGGAGCTTCTGGGGCCGAAGTCTGCCACCAGCAGAGGCTGTCTGCTGAACCGAGCCGAGTGAATGCATGCAAGGTTGAAGATGCTGTCTGATTTTATTCCCAGCCCATGCCAGAATACAGTGCAGGCCTGGAGCTTGCCTGAGAAGAGGCACACGTGTCGGGTAGTAAGGCTGTCTGAACAGCTTTCCTGCTGGGGTGGATAGGGTCACATGGCTCTGCTACACCCAGCTCCTTTCCAGGCTGCCAGCAGGGCCCAGGAAGCATATGGTAACTTGTTGTCAGTGCCGAACAGGGGAGCTGGTGCCGAGCACGGAGGCAGATCATTCTCATCCCTGGTCCCTCACCCTGGAACCAGCTCCCAGCCAAGGGACTCCTTGAAGCCAGGTCCCAGCTTTGCCACCACCTCTGACTGGGGAAGACTCCAAGAAAGGTGCTTGTGAATAAAGCATGCTCTTTCCTGGGAGTCTACATACAAAGCTGTATCAGTGCTACTGCTCAGTAGAGGTCATCCGTGGGACAAGCCATGGACAGAGGAGCAGACCTGGCTTCCAGGACATATCCACAGGGAATGGGCTCCGTGCTTCAGAGCCAGGGCAGCCAGCTGCATAACCCATCGGCAATACACATCCAAGTACAGGTTTGCTACTTGTAGCTTTAGGACCTTTCCAAAACATTCTTTGTGTGCACAGTAGAAACCCACACCAGTTTGGTTTAGGAGAATGAAGGGTTTACTCCAGGGCGCAGCACATAGTGTTTGCAGATGATTGGGCAGCACAGTCTCGCACAGATCATGCCTTTTTATGGGGACATTCCTGCTCCAGAGAAAGCAAATTATGAAACACATTGTCTTAGTTAAAGCTTGAATGTGTTTTGATATTCCTAGCAGCAGCTTTACATAATGAAGCCACGTCATGGCTGCTCAACAGAAATGTGCTCTAGACACTGGGAACACGAGGGGAGAAACGAGAGATGTTATGTGCACACAATTACATATATGGTTTGCACAGTATTTTAGTCCAGGAATTAAAAGGTTATTTGTCTCACAGGACGTGGGCACAAAGTTAGTAAAATGACGTTCTGTGTGTTCACTGCCGTAGCATACTGCCCTTATTAAGTGCTGAGGATAGTGCTAGTTTCGGGGCTCTGTGGAAGATTGGAACAAAAATCGATGGCTTATTTTCAGCTCCTATGAAATATTGTTAATTTAATTTGTGCTTCATGATATTCATTATCTGAAACATTTAAGGTCTGTGGAAAGATCTGGGATGCTCAGAATATAGAGGTTCCTCTTTCTGTAACTGGGCGTTTCTGAGTGTGCCTGCAGTAGGCAGATACCCACAACTTTGCAGGAAGTATGAAGGCTGTCACTAAACAGAAAATCTCACCTTGATTTGCACAACCCTGCAATGAACACAAAAGTCCACAACGGAGTCGTCCTCAGAGACGTTGTTATCTCTAGTCTGTACCACACAGAGCAGGCAATGGTTGGTCTTTTTACTTCCTGTATCCTCCCAGCTCAGTGATTCTCAACCAGGGTTGTTTGGCACTGTGGGGTGCTCTAAGATCCTTTCAAGGGTGTGGCATGTTGTTAGTACTCCCTAAGCCTGAAGAAGGGTGACTGCTCCCGAAAGCTTGCTAAGCACTTTGTTTGCAACTACTCAGCTGGTCTAATAAAAGATATTGCATCTACCCAAAGAACCTTGCCTGAAAACTAAGCTGGTATTTTCCAAGGACTGCCTCAAGTCTATCCAAGAGCGCATTGAATAAAAAAAAGGTGGAGAATCACTGCTCTAGCTAATCAGGAAACTAATAGGTTAAAGCTTTTCATCATCCTGACCAAGTGAGAGATGTGTGAGGTACTCATTGCAGAGCCAAAGACAGAGAAGTGATAGTGTAGAAAATGAAGCAGAAAACATGGTTTAAAACAATTTTCATGGTTATTTTTTATGCTCGTTGTAATACAAATAAATATAGAACATGACCTATTTTCTGCAAAGTGAATTTTTTTTTTGGACAGAGCAAGAAAGTGAAATCTGAACCTTAGATAATAGAGATTCTTTGCTGAAAATCTAGAGGGAAATGTAAATTTGTGAAAACATGGAGGTTTGTAAAACAGCTGGCAGATTCAGGCTGTATTTATCTGAACAAATTATATCAAGTTTAAGAAAACTAACCTGAAAAATCAGAATAAAAACTGGCTCCAGTGCTGTGGCCAGGCTTCACTTTGCTTTTTAACAAACCTGTGTCTACAAGGGAGGGTCCAAGTCCAGGTGGCAATATGCTACAAGACATTGTAGAAGAATCTGCATCCTGACTTGTCGCACAAGCCACAGTACACAGAGCCTTGGTTTAATGGGCAGAAGTTCAAACGGATCAGGGAAAATATTCTGATGAAAGCAAGTTGGGAAAGGAAGTAGCTCACTTCTTGTTAGGCTGCCTGGAAACAGTCCCTTAGAGGGTGGCAAGAGAGGAGCAGCATGGGCTTTTATTGCTTCTGCTTCCCTTAGCACTTTTCTGGATCTTGTTTTATAGCCCTGTTGAATCGTGTAGCAGTTCTTTGCACAATACTGTAGTGCCTGCGTCTTGTGTCCATGGACTCTCAGGAATTGGACAAGGAAAGGACCTAATGAGATACTGAGAATCCCAGGTGACTTTGACACTTGGCAATTGTATCCCTTGTGCTGCGGGGACCACATATCACTGGGAGGGGAGGATGGGCCCACTGGAAGCATCCTTCCTGCTCTGGGCCAGATCAGCACCAAGCTTCATGGACAGAATTGCAAGTATATTGTTGTTCACTAGCTTCCCTAGGTCCCTTGCTTCACCTTCCCAAGGCCTTTATATATGGTTCAATTTTTTCTCCAACTTTGTCAGCTATACTTTTTCATAAAGTCCTCTCTTTGGTGTCTTCTGGTGCTGTATTGTGCCATCAGTTTTTAGGCAGAATCTCTGGTTTCAGTGGGGATTTCTACTTTGAGACTAATGGTCAGACACATCCCCGTATTTCTAATTCTTATGAATGCAACGCGAATAATAAGCAATCACACTTTAAGAGACCTTAGTAATTCAGCTGCCCCCTCTTCTTCCCCACCCCTTGACATCAAGTGTTTTGTGGATATGAATGAGATATGGTGTGGAAAAAAGCACAACATGCTTCTTTCAAAATGTACTGGGGGGACAAGGAAGGCTACGTTACTGGTCTCTCGGAAGCTGAAGTCAATATCTCACTAGCATACGTCTAGATGAGAACAGATCCTGCAGTGAAAGCAAAGACAGGGAGTTGAAAGATGCAAGACATCGGTGACGCTGAAAGCAATGACCTGGGAAAAGGATCTTTGCCCCCCTTTTGTTCTCTTGACATCGTGACTGTGACCTTAGCGGTTTCCAATTTGGTAACTCTGCGAGTTGCATCACCATGCTTTTTATTTCCCCTTCCGGGCCCTGATTCTGAGAGCTGATGAATTCCTGCAATTTGGGTTGGGCCTCTAACAAACTGTTTTGCATCTAAACTGACTCCGTCTAAAGAAGTTTTCATTGGCCTTAGCTTGAAGGGACCTGGGAGCATGATTCTCCAAGCAGTTTCAGGAAAAAGTCCTTGTTTTGTCCAGCTATTGTCAGGAGACCAGAGTGGGATTTGGAAATCCATTCCGCAAACAAATGTATTAGTTGATCGTTTCTCTCTAACTGATCAGGATGCAAGTGCTTTGGGGGCCAAGTCTGTGCTGCTGCAGGACAAGTGAAGCAGCATGGAAGACAATGAAGTGTTTGCTGGAAGAAATCTGACACTGCGTCTTTCAGATGATTGGCGCTGTTTGATTCCTGGAGTTAGAAAATTGTATAGGGCCTTTCTGCTTGACTGCATCCCCCTTCCTGCTTGGACTAGATGACCCAAGAGGTCTCTTCCAGGCCTGTCAGCAGTGATTAAAACAGATCAGTTTATAAACTGGAATAACACCATTGAAAAGGAGCACGTGCAAACTCAGGCTTATTCTGCAGCTGGTACAGCTACTATCTGGAAATACACTCTTTCTCCTCCATGCAACTCTGCAATAGATATGGGAGCAAGGGCACTGAACACCATGCTGAGCCACAGAGGAAGGAGGGGAGGCTCTAGGTTGGCTGTTTCTCTGGTCCTCTGCCCATTGTGACCATCCTTTTCTCCTTCATAGGAGTCCATGCTGAGAAAATGGATGGAGAGGAACGAGGAACTGGACAGCAGCTCCTGGAAGCAGCCTGTATCTGTGCACATGGCAGGTGTTGTGAAGGGAAAGACACAAAGGTTGTGCTGCTTCAGGGCCTTTAATGCTCCTCCTCTTTAATTCTCTCTTCTCTTCTGCACCTCCAGGGCTTAGGAAGCACATGCAGTGCCTAGCTACGCAGTGTTGCTCCCATGGGATGCTGCCATGGCTGGCTCAGGACCGCAGAGCAGAGCCCCCTCACAGTGACGTAGCGGGTGGGAGTGTGGAGGACTCAGCTGGCCATAGACTCTTGGCACTCTGTGCCTGCCTTTCTTGGCACCAGCCCCTTACCCTGCCACACCTCTTTTAAGCACTGCCTAGGTGGAATGAGCACCCGATTCACATTTCTTACCCTACCATGTCGTGGTGTTTTGTTCTCCTACAGCATGCTGGAAAGACACCTTTGCGTTCTGAATGTTTCTGCTAGCAATACCATTCCCTTCTTGTTCTTTCCTCTCAGCATGTCTATATACAGGTTTAGAAGAGATTTTCAACTGCATTGATCACTCCATAACCTGTTCCAAAATGCGCAGCAGTCCAAACATGAGCTGTCAGACTAGTAGAGTCATCCTGCCTGGAAATTAACCTAAAAGTTACAAGAGTTTCTATATTAAGAGCAGAGCTCAGACTTATAAATATCACGCTGTAAACATGCTTAAATTTTCCCTGTAAAAAATACCCAGGACCTCTTGGTTTTGCTATAAATGTGATAACAGTCATCTGTGATAAAATCTACTCTACTTTGTCACTTTTCACAACCTGAATCTGAAAGTAAATATAACAGTAGGAGAAAGTATTTTCCATAGAAAATGTTACGGAGTAGATGGAAAAACCCAGTCCCCAGCGATAAAGGGCATAGGGTGATCTCTTGATACCACACAATAGATGATCTTAGTAGAACAAAGTCGCTGTGTCATGTCAAGGTGACTTGTCCAATACCACCTCCCTGTGACAGCCACACACTTTGCTTTGTACACTTGCGGTTATAAACGACACAAGTACTTAATGAAGAGTGTGGAGATGCTCCCAGAAGCAAGACACGTATGGGGTGTGATCTAGTTTGACCTTCAGCCAGAGTCCTCCTTTATCCTCAGCTTTACATCACGATACACTGTCATCATTTGAAAAGCAATAGCTGTTTGCTCACTGATCTCTTCCCCAGCCTAGCTAGCACCAGTTCCTACATGCTTTGGGAATGCATGACCCATCTGTCGGCAGTGATGCAGTGTGATCCAGCTCATGCCTGGTCATGCAACATGTAGGTTTCTACAACTTGTAAGCAGAAGTGCCATATGGCACTTGCACCCGATCTGTGCCGGACTGAGAAGTTGGTCTCATGCCAGCCTCTGAGCACTAAGCTCCCTACTCATCCTGCCCAATCTCCTATTGGGCAAAGGAGGGGCGCTGGAGCCACAGATGGGTGATTCTGGATGTTCACCCTAGTCGTCATTTCTGCATGTCACAGAACCGCCACGCGCTGTCAGTGATGCCAACATTTGCTTAGGTCTAGACCTTGTCACAGTGCAGGAGGGATGAGGTGCCAAGTGTGAAGAGCCTGGGCTTACATTGTCCTTTTCCTCCTGTGCTCATCCTGCTAATGCAGCACTTGTCATGGGCCCTAAATCCCCTCTTTACTTCTTAGCAATGAAGTGCCTACTGGACTGAGCATAATGTGAAAAGTTCACTTTCCTTATCTGTCTCTAAACTTGCTACGTGATGTAAGAGTAGCTGCAAGCAAGACGTACACAATTCTGCCCAACATATCACTGCTTGCCTGCAATCAATTCTGCACTGAGGCATATGTTGCATTTCAAAGCTTTCTATCTGAAGTTCAACAGAGAGAACAAGGCTTAGATCATGTGCTGTCATTTGGGAGCAAGTTTTATTTTGGAACAGAATGGCCATAGAAAGGCAGTGGGCACTCCTGCGCCTGGGGTTTGCCCGAGATAACTGAATGGAAGGCCATGCAGTCAGACATGAACGATGGTCACAGAAACTCTGCCCAGTGCTGGAAGATGTATGCACTGTTGAGATTTAATTGTCTTGGTCTTTGAACCATACTAACCGTCGCATCAAGAGAAAAGCTTATTAGCACAATACAGCAGTTAGTCTGGGAACTCCAAGCACTCGCACACTGCAGCTCCAATCTGATAAGCGGAGAAAGTACTGACAAGGATCCAAATGACAGACAATTGCCCCACTTTGCTAAGCAGTGTCTGTGATAATCAGCTGTGAGTTTGTCAGAACCCCCAAACCTGCTAGAAACTTTTAACCTGCTGGCTGGGAACAAGCAGTACTCTCTTTCCCACTGGTTTTCTTTTCATATCCTCCTTCCTACCAAGAAGACTTTAGTGAAAAGGAGAGGGAAAACCTTCTTTCCAGAGGCAAATTTGCAATGAGAATCTTTGCATCTATTTTTGTCCAATACCAGCTGGCTAGAAATCAAAAATCTGATTTTTCCCACTATGACTTTTTTTGTTTCATACTTTAGCTGACTCTCTGAGAGCACAGAGCTTGAAACCAAGTCTGAACCACAAAATTCAATTAAAATATGAGGCATAAACAGAGTCAAAATGTCACTGGGTTCCAGAATTATTCCATCACCTACAATTCACAGAGCTTGCCCCATCTTATGAAATGCATTTGGCAGAGTTGGACAACTGATGAGAAGTGAAACAAGACTAATTACAAATCCCTTGTTGATTAGAGAATTGTTGCTTCCCAGCCAATAGTAGAAAGCAGTGTCAGTAGCGCGAGCCTTTTCTCCTCTCACATGCAAATACCTTTCATGACATGAATTAGTTCAGGGGTCTGGCCTGATTTGGTCACTCACTACAGTCCTACCATACATTTGTGCTTGAAATCAGCACAATACAGCACAGAGCCCAAACTCTGCAAGCATTTGGTTTACAAGCATTGCATCTGCCCAGCAAATAATTCATATGCTTCCGGCATGATTCTTAATCAGCTGTGGAACCAAATTACATATTTATCTAAGAAGTTTTTACTTCTACTGTCTGAATTAGAGCAGTCTGGCCCCAGAATTGGAATCATCAGTAGCTTCCACCTCTGTTCTGCCACTTGAAACATGACAGCAGCATCTCTGTTGCATGTCAAGGTTTCTAAGGGTCAATCTCAGTGATAGTGAATCAAAGGAAAGCATTTTATTGAGATATTTATTGTTTTTTCTTAG
The DNA here is from genome assembly GCF_001723895.1 of Crocodylus porosus. NCBI lineage: Eukaryota > Metazoa > Chordata > Crocodylia > Crocodylidae > Crocodylus > Crocodylus porosus. The sequence continues at coordinate 5,402,585 of NW_017728935.1, read as the reverse complement.
AATTGGCTTCAGAAGTAGAAGTTTATTTTCTATTGGAAGAAACTGAAAATCCCCACCTTGAAGATGTGGGAAGTTTTTGCACTGGGGAGACCTTGCTCAAAATGCGAAGGCTTTAATTGATTATCCTAACACTATTTATGGGCTGAAAAGTCCTCCCAAGCGATATAAGCTTGGAAAGAAGGTCCCATAAGTGAGGAATTATTCCAATCGCAGAATGGCCAGATCATGTAAAGTGAAAGCCCTTTTACTGGCTCATTAAAAAAACAAAACCAAAAAGCCCATAAAAATGCAACCAGATATTCTGCAGCTGCAGAATACATGTGACGCACTGGCTGGTTGACTTTGCAGATTCAGAAGTTGAACGTCCTACGCCCTGGAACATGTATGTCTCTGGATAGTTGATGGCTCTTGGGGTAGAGCACGACTTGGAATAACATTTTCATCACAATGCATGTTTTCCATTAATATCACAAACAGTTCTGTGTCTTCATTCCCAGCTTTAAAGCATGTTCTCTTTGAATATATATATATATAAACGGGATTTGTGCTGCTGACATTGAAACAGTGTTGGAGGGGGAGCCTATGAGCGTTTGGGGTAAGAAAAGGGTCCTAACAAGAGTTCAGTACCTGCCTTGGCACTCCAGGGTATCATGTCATGTAGGCTATTGAAAGTTTCACAAGTGCCCTGACATTATGGTGATGAGCACAATGCAAATGTCTTGATAGGGAAATGGGTGAATGGATGTAATCAAGGTTTCACACTTGAGGTGGTCTTAGCTTCCTAAACACTTAGCAAATTCTCTCTCGCTGCAACTACCAGAACCCATAAACATGTTTTCCTTTTCTTTAATTCTTAGGATGTACTTATTTCTGTAGGGGATCGAGGAAGACAGAAACTCCTCTGAACTGTAGCCACAGAAGCTGATCCACCAGTGAGAAGGCACTAAGCCAACTGAACGTATGGGCATAAGCAAAGGCAGCCAAGAAGACAGATGTATCAAGTCAAGTTTATGAGGACAGTTTTCCCAGCCAGTAAAATCTGGACTGTTGTCTGCACTGTCATAACCTTCCTGTGGTTAAATGGATGTGAAGCAGATAATCTAGCATTCAATGGGAGTAACGCTGATACAACCCAAAAACATAACTTCTGTGGCCACAGAAGATGATCTTTCTAATTCAGCAGAAAGTTTTGGTTTGAGGACTGCTTAAGAGGTCATCTTTTATATGCTGGTTCTATGTCAATAAAAATGTAGGTCTTGAATGTACAGAGTGTGTTTCCACTAGTCTGAGAGAGGAAATTCACAGCTTGTCCCGAAGCAGCCGCTCTTCAGTAGACCCTCCTGAGCAGACAGGTGTAGCTTATCTCTAAATATGAATTGTAGAACTGGTCCCTAATCAATATAGCTTCAAACACAGAGAATCCCCGCAGTGCTGCACTTTCCCATGCAGACAAAAGGCTAATTATTGTGCTGACTGATGTTGCATTGTGAAATGCCAAACTCCAGGAGGAGCTGGATGTCAGCCGATTGCCGGATTCTGAGGTAGGCCTAATTCAGGAATTTCACAGGCTCGGCACATGTGAATGAGAGCGAGAGAGAGGGCTCAAAGGCTGATGGAGTTGAAGTGACTCGGGCATTGGCAACAGTGGTATTGCAACAGGAAGGAACAAAGTATGGTTCAAACCCATCTCAAAGTAGGTGACACTTCCTCCATGGGAGTCCATGCAGGCCAACACCACAAACAAAAAGGCCAACACTGCACTGGAGGAGGCACTGGCAAATCTAATACCATCTTGCTGCATCCCTTTTTTACTGCGTCAGGTCACAGGGAATGCCAAATATGATCCTTTCAGGCTGGCTGTCAAACCTTGAACTTGACACCTGGCAGGAGAAATCATGATACCCTTCCTATCCATCCAACTTTTTAAGCAAATAAGATGCTGTGAAAATGTATGAATCATGTGAAAGTCCAATTCTTGATGTGGATTAATAATATGAATTCCATGTTGTTCTACAAAGACCAATATTCTCTTTTCTATCGTTGCTAATGGAATGAAGATATTTAATATATTGATGGCTGTTTAGCATTAAAACTATCATAAGGCAACAAAGAAAGGAAATTCAAAGCTATTCTTGGCACTGTCCTCCCCTGTTCCTGTGGCCTTCTGTGAGAACATGCATAAGGAATATGGGAACATTAGGTAATTTCAAACATATATTTATGAAAGAAAAATACAAAGGGCCAGCTATTACCATTATGTCTATCTTCTATTTTAAAAAGAGTGAAATATTTTTACCATTGGTATGTCTAAAAAAAACCCGAACAAACTGTTTGCCTTGTGAAAACAGATCAAAGTATGCATTACTTGTTGAGACTTGTCAGAGTTGTCCTTTTAGAAAAGGATTCTTGATGGCGTTCTTGTTACAACTTTTGAATGAAAAATCATACCTGAGGCTCTCGCTCCTGAATTCTGGATTTGAAATTCCATGGCTCTTTTTATTTTTTCCAGAGCCAGCCTTCTGGCACATTGACAACTTAGGTAACCCAACTTAACACATTTACTACTAGGACAAAGTGGCGCTCCCTTCTCAATCACGGAGTCCCCCATCACAGCAAGAAATGGTTGCTCAAATTTTAACAGAAATGTGACTGAAGGAAACAGCCTGTCAGTACAGTAGCCCCTAACACCAGGTACACCTGTGAGCATTGTGGCAGGACCTGCCAGTCTAACATTGGTCTTTATTTACAGCCGCAAGAGAAAATGCACAACCAGTCAGTAGAATAGCTGCTGTATCCACCATCACTCATTGGTGAATGGATTCTCTCTATATATATTAGATAATAATCTTCTACCTCCATGAAATCCCCCTGCCAGGAAGGTCTCGAGGTCAACCAGAATCACAGGCTTTGAAAGGACCTCATAGATTTCATAGACATTTGGGCTGGAAGGGACCCCAGAGGATCATCGAGTCCAGCCCCCTGGCCCGGGGGCAGGAAGTCAGCAGGGATCACAGGCTCCCAGCAAGATAAGCATCCAAATGCGTCTTGAAGGCATTCAAAGCGGGTGCTTGAACCACCTCCGGCGGCAGTCTGTTCCAGACCTCGGGGGCTCAGACAGTGAAGAAGTTCTTCCTTATGTCCAGCCTGAAACGGTTGCGGTGGAGTTTGTGAGCAGACGTTCCCCCAGATCCTGGTGGTCACCCCTGATAAACTTATAGGTGGCCATCAGATCACCCCTGAGCCTGCGCTTTTCCAGGCT
>NW_017728935.1:5380258-5399060 GCF_001723895.1 Crocodylus porosus | reverse complement strand
CTTTACTAGCCGCAGCATTGCGTTGCAGGCTCACGTTCATCTTGTGGTCAATCCTGACCCCCAAGTCCTTTTCATCTGTAGTGCTCACCAGCATAGCGCTGCCGAGCCTATAAGGATGCTGCAGGTTTTTCTTCCCAAGGTAGAGAACCTTGTATTTTTCGGTGTTAACACCATCAGGTTCTTGTCCGCCCATTTCCTGAGCCTGTCAAGATCCTCCTGAATCACCCTCCTGTCCTCAATCGTGGATGCTTTACCCCAGAGTTTGGTGTCATCGGCAAACTTGGCCAGTCCGCTTCTGACACCGGTGTCCACATCGTTGATGAAGATGTTAAATAGTATGGACCCTAGGACAGAGCCTTGAGGGACCCCACTGGTGACCGCGCACCGAGACGATTGGCTCCCGTCGACCACCATCCTCTGGGTCTGACTGCGGAGCCAGTTCCCCAGCCCGCAGATTGTGGTGATGTCAAGGCCGCAGTTAGCCAGTTTAGCCAAGAGGTGATCGTGGGATACCAGATCGAAGGCTTTTTTAAAGTCAAGATATACAATGCTGAGCTCTTCCCCCTTGTCCAGATGATAAGTCACCTCGTCATAAAAGGAAATGAGGTTGGTCAGGGCTCGTTTAATCCAACTCCCGGCGCAAATTCAGAATTCACTGTTCCTAACACACCTCAGATGCCTGTCCAGGATCTTCTGGGAAGCCTCCAGAAAGGAGATTGTATAACTTCCCTTGGCAGCTTATACTATTGTGACGGGCTAGCTGGCAGTGACCTGGCCCAGGGGTTTTGAAAGGGCAAAAGATGACTGGAGGACTCGGGATTCCCTTTCCTCACCAATCTGGTAATGATTTGGTCCAGGGTTCTGAAGGGGTAAAAGATGATTGGAGGACTTTGGATTCCCTTTCCGCACCAATCAGGCCCCAGAGACTCACCCCCTCGTGTCCCGATTGGCCCCTTGGGTCACCTGAAGGGGGATAAAAAGGGCAGTGTGGCCTCACTTGGGAGACACCAGCGAGGGACAACAAGGAAGGGGCTTCACAGAGCTGAGCTAGCAGGGTAGGAGCAGTGCCCCGGAAGAGCCTGAAAGAGCAGGACCTGTAGGCAGCAGCGGTACCCTCGGCAGCGTGGCGTGCGGCCGGCAGGAGAGGCCCCCGCTGGGCTCCAGGATCCCCTGGGAGAGGCTGCACCCAGCAGGAGAGGCTCCGCAGCTCCAGCAAGGATCTGAGCAGTGACATGAGAGGTTCCCAGCTCCGCTTGCTGCTCCTCCGATCAGAGGCCAGGCAGCTTGATGTGAGGCTGGGCTCCAGGAAGGTCAAGGCCTCTCAGAGGCTGGTGGAGTGGTGGCTGTGGGGCAGCTTTTTCTGCCTGCCATGTGGGAGATCTGGGTTCAAGTCCCAACTGAGATGACCTGGGGTGAGTGAGATAACAAGAAGCAAATCTTGCAGTGGAAAGGGGTGACTGTGTTTCCCCCTCCAGGTATCGAGGCCCTATATTTCCTTGTCATTTTGCATTTTGTGCCTTTTTATATTTCACCAGCCCATATTGTTTGTTCTGCTTTATATTTTTATATTTTGTTAACCCTGTTTTTTGACAATGATTGTAAGTGTCTAACCGTTGTTGATTCCTGCCCCCTTGGGGCACTCTAGTGTCCACTATACTCTCTGATTTATGCCTGTTATGTTCCCAGTATTAAAAGGTATATGGTTAAGTCCCCATTGGTGGTCTGGCTCTGCTCTATAGGCGAGGAGAGTCCCTATACCTCCCACAGCGCTTGTGCACCTGCTTTGATCCCTTCAATTGTAGAGGGGGTACCATACGGGTTACACCACTATCCCAGGATTCTTACAGTAAGGAGTTTTTTTCCTGAGATTTGACCTACATCAGGTTTTAAATGCAAGTGATCTATAGTATTTCTGTTGCATGATCAGATAGTCCCAGCTTAACCCTGGTCCACACTGAAAATGGCTTCACAAACTGGCATTAGGGAAGCATCAGTCAATCCAGACTTCAAAAGCACATTTCCTCAACAAGTGTAACATGCTAAGTATACATGCAGCCAGGCTTCTCCGATGTCCATCAAACCCAGACACTTACAATTCTTCAGGAGACAAATGAAAATTATTCATCGATGCAGGCAGAGCTGCAGAGCCCTAACTGCACAGAGGATGACCTTGATGTCTCTTAGCTATATGCAGCTGCTTCGGAGTTGAGTTTTATCAGTCTTCTACACAAATGACTGAATGAATCTTTTACAAAACGGTGCTATCACATGACCTCTCCCGTCTAAGTAACAAGTCTGCCTCACACTCCAATTTCTTCACGTCCTGCGCTCTCAAAATTCTTTTAGCGCGTTCTTCACAAGACGCAACATCTTGTGTGAGACCTCAGTGCCACCATCTTAAAGCATGGGGAACCTTGCTCTGAGCTGTCAGAGCACTCAATACATCACCTTAGCAGCACATCCAAGTGGTCTTTCTGAAGGCACAGTGGACCTCAGCACAAGGTTCAGGATTTTAGGGCCGAACTACCATTCACAGGGAGGAGGCAATGACGAAACAAATGGCCCGGTTCCCTAACACGGTCTCGGGATTCCACCTGAACTAATTGGTTACGTTTTCAAAGGCGCACGCAGAGTTGGGAGAAGAAACTTGAAACGCTGCATGTTTCGGGAGCCAAGCTCGTTGATCTAAGTAGGGCAGCCTCGTAGGCACCTCCCCTCCCCCCAGTTAAAAATCTTCCGAGTGAGTGCCACAGCGCACTTCCACCTGCTGTCGGTCACATGTAGAGCGTCTCCCTCCCAGTATCGGTGCCCACTTTACCGAAGCGAAGGCTGCCTCTTCTGCATGCTTCAGCAGCGTGGCAGTTTGTAACGTGCAAGGTGGCTACACGGGGTCACTCAGGCATTGCTGTTAATGGTTTCACGTTTAGCACAGCAGCCAGGTTAGAGGCCGAGTGCAGTGGAGCAGCACCTGGCCCTGTTTGACGAGGGTGGCTGAGATCACACGCTTCCGCCGCCCAGCGAGAACACAAATAGTCGGTCATCAATGTTGGGGTCTGTGCTGATGCTCTCTGTCAGCAGAAAAAATTACCTGGTTACCCTGCAGTAGATCTGTCTTCGGAGATGGAGCCAGTGTGAATCCCATGACACAGTTTATAGTCCTCAGCAACACCGGCTTAGGAACTGGGGAGTGGCTAGAGCTGTCCTGCCCTTTCTGCCCTCGTATGGGATCAGGGGGTAGATCTGAGGCCATTGTATGGCCAGTAGACAGTGCTAGTCCAGACAAATCCTGCCTTGCATGGATGAGGTGCACATGTACCTGCAGTGGGGTCTACATTTGCTCTGTCGCAAAGAACCACGCTCCCTGTTGGCAAACTAACTTCTGCATAAAGGGAGAATATTTTGAAGGAATTAAGAAGAACGAACAAAGTAGGGGCAACCAGGAATGATAACTCAGTACAGTTCATTCAATGTTTAGGACACAAATATAGAATTAAGTATGAAAATAATTCCATAAGCATGTCCTGTCCTGTTACATTGCCTCTCTATGAAATAATGACTTCCAATAAAACCATCTGAAACTCGAAGAAGAACAAGTGCAGCTTTGTTTTGCATTTGATTTACATATACTTCTTGGGTTGGTGTTTCATGAAACTCACCCTCAAGCAGATGAGCTACATTTCTATTTCTTTCTCGCCTTGTTGTCCTTATCCTATGGGAAAATGCAAATTAAAATATGAACCTCTATGCAAGAAGCTTTAAGAAGATACTCAAATGAACAGTAAAAATAACTTTCTGATGGGAATACATTAAAATTACTGAACATACAGGCTGGCTGGCAGTATCAATTGCCAGCTGCAAAAACATGTAGCATTGCGATGGGAAACATACCAGTAAGAAGCTAGAAGCAGGCACTTGGGGAGAATCTAGTAGTAATAAATCCTATTTTTACTTAAAAGTGCATGCTGTCAAAGTTCAGCTTTCAGTATTTGCTAGTGAATGATGCAGTATGTTGAAAATTTGGGACCAAACTCATCCCTGGTATAATGCTGTTTTCTTCAGTGGAACTACTGAATTTGGTCCACTATGTTGAATGTTATTCTTGTGAATGTTCCCTTGTTTAACTGTGTGTGGCAGTTCAGAGAATATCCTCAAAGCAGTTAACTAGTGCCTGCAGAGAGACTGGCAAGCTAGGTCAGTCAGCAAGAATGAAAATGATAGACCTGCCTGGAAAACACTGTAGAAGGGAAAATGAGGTTCAGGTTTTGTTTTTAAAGCAGTCACTAAAGGGAAATGTTTGCCAAGTTATCTTCATCATTTAATGGCCTATTTCCAGGAACTGGACTAATCCCCTTTCTGATCTAACCCATATAATTTCACGTGAGATAAAGCTACCAGGGATTTGGCTCCGAGTTCCAACCATTTGCCATAACCGCCCCCCTTTGGGGATCCTGCAGCTCAAGACCACCTGCCTGTTAGGAGCTCCCATGTAGCATTTCATATCAGTACGTGGCTGATCTTTGCTGTAACAGCCCTGAACCTAAGCATTGATTTGGATTTTCCTTCCTCAGTTGTAAAGCAGCATCTGTAACTATTTTTATCAGGAGTGCTTTCAGCTGTAGTTATTCTCAGTCCCTGTTTAAGACCTCCTCTGCACATCGTCTGATGGAATAAAGCCACATTGTTTTGCCTTTTTAATATTTAACTTGTTTTTATATTGTTCTAGGATGGTTCTAATTATGTTGCTTAACATTTTTTGGGCTGGATCCCTAACGCCCCTGGGATGGAGAATTTCTAAATGAAAGTATCTGACCAACTTTTCAAAACGCCTGGGGTTAAAGACACGTGTAGTTTTGCATACGCACTAACTCTAGTTCATGTGCCCAGATCCTGGCTGTGCGTACGTTTATGTCGGCGGTTCTCTACCAGGGTACCGCAACATCCTGGACACTGCCCCAAGACCCTTTCAGGGGTGTTGCGGGGTGTCACATGATGTTAGCACCCTCAGGTTTGCAAACATGATGCACAAGATAAACCCAGCATTTTCAAATAGAAATCCATAGTGTTAAAGGGATTCTGACCTTTTGTGATCTTTCTCAGTTCTTTGCAATGGAAGAATTGCTCCAGTCTTTTTCTGTACTTAAACATAAGTGAAAACTAGGAACTGGTATTTTCTGAGGGGTGCCTTGAGTCTAAAAAGGTTGAGAACCACTGATTTTATGTATTTGCATGTATGTACTGGAGTTACCTTTTGTGCAGTTGCCAACGTGTGCACACTGAATCAAAGCTGTGAAAGTGGCATGGATTTTGCCCCAAACTTTTCTTGAAATTAATCTTTGAGTTAGTACTAGGTGTGGGGGGGAATGGGGATGTTACAGTGAGCTTATTTCTGTTTCTTTCTGTTACCAGTGGGTAGCTCATTAAAGTTAACTTGTAGTTTATTACTGAACTGTGTTCATTTATTCCAGCTTCTCCCCTAACTAGGAGGGGAGGGACTAATCACATGATGAAAAGCCCCAAGTGTGCACAAGGGGACAGAGTTGCAGTGAGAATCATGATATATAGGTATACTGATGCTGGGGCAATAAAACCTCAACTTTACATGAAAAGAAAGCGTCCGCAAAGCTTCTCCCTGCAACTAATGTTTCCTGCCATGAGCTGCAGAGTTTTCTACTTCCCGAGTAAAATTAATTTTTGCTGCATTGACAAGTAATGTCCTATGGATGTAATCAGTGTTTTCTAACATGCCTGGTATTTAAAATACTCTAAAATACTTCCGAAAATATCTGAGACTGAGAATCCCCTTGAAAATGGATTGTTTTAACCAAATGCTTTCTTAGTGAGTTCATGTGTAAAAAGGCAGGGTGTCTTATTAAGCCTCGCTGCTTTGCTGTCACAAAGCACTTAATAGGAGTCTCTACGTTTTTTGGTATTCGACTTCTGCAGGGTTGCGGAGGTGACCGAAGGGAGGTGGAGTGGGAAGGTGGAACGAGGACTTGACACTGGCCAGCAGAAAGGCACAGGATGGGGCTGAGGAATATGTGGACAGAATTTATCTGAACTTCTCATCTTTTTAGACAGAATGGTGCAAAAAGCTAATCGGTTCTGTTTCGTAGGAAGTAGACCTTGTTCTCATTATTTACAGTGGGGACAGGACGGAGTCCTCTGTGTGGCGAGCGGATTAAGGATCGGGCACTCTTCAGTGCCCACACTAGTGCTTATGTCTTGTATCACCACCACCAGCAACAACTCCTGGAAATCAGGGTCTGCGTTTGAACTCGCTCACATGCTGAAAATCACTTTACGTCTGGGAATGTTCTTAGTTCTGGCCTCTATGTTGATCGTGAATAACAGAATCGGACCGATGCTGAACAGAACCCCGGGCATTGTACTTGACACCTCTCCCCAGTCTGACTGTGAGTTATTAATGATTACTCCTTGAGCACAATGACCCAGCCAATTATGCACTCATATTATAGTAATATCATTGTGACCTATTTCCTCAGCATCAAGAACCGTACCAACATTTAGGTATGTCACATGTACTGCTTCTCCCCATCATCAGGGAAGGAAATCAGGTTTGGCAGGCATGACTTGGTCTTGACAAATAGAAAGCAGGATAGACTAGCACTTTGTACACTAACTGAAGTTAGTCTGTAAGTTGTTAATGAAAATAAAATTTAATTGGCCATCCCATATAGTCTGTAAATTATATCTTGTTATCCTTTAGGGTGGTTGATTCTCAGCCAGGGTGTTGGGGCACCCTGGGCTGCTGCCAGATCCTTTGAAAGGTGTCCCAAGGTATGAGGAGAGTTAACATGAACTAAACGGGTAAATGCAAGGGTTGGGCTTGTCCTGGCTTGGACGCTCCCCCAACCAAACTGCCCAGCCGCTCTGCAAGACAGTAAGCACCATATAAATTTTTCAATAAAGTTTTCAGAATTGGGTGCCACCTCAATTCAATTCACAAAAGTTATGGAGGGGTGTCTGGAGTCCAATGAGGAGTGCCTCAAGTCCAAAGAGGGTGAAAACCACTGCTCTAGGGGTTTAAAAATAGATTATTTAATGATGTGTCCCAGCATCTTCCCAGGAATCCAAGTTGGACTAATCTGTAGCTCCCCAGGAGCTCCCTTCCCCATTTTTCTAAAGGCGAGCACTACCTCTTATATCTGCCCACTTGTCTTCTGGGACCTAACTCATTCTCCATGACTTTTCAGAGATAATGGCCAATGGCACTGCAATTACTTTGGTCAATTTTCTGAGTACTTCAGGATGAATATCTTCCAGCCCTCCTGATGTGAAACACCAGCTGTCTCCACTTTGTTTTGTTCTTCTTCTACTCTAAACCGAGTACCTGGTCCCTGGTCCTTGGTGGCAATAAGATTAATCATCTGACAACTGCTTCTTTTTTGAGAAGACAGAAATAAAAGGCATTAGGCACACAGGTTTTCTCTGCAGATTCAAGAGGGATCAACCCTCTTCCCTGGTCTTCCTCTGCTAATAAAATTACAGAATGCTTTAGTGGACTTTTGTGCCCCTTGCTAGATTTCTCAAATTGTGCATTGTTTGTTTTTGTTTTGTCCTTACGTGGTCTTATGTTAATTATATAGTCATTTTTAGTAGCATGGCCCAGTTTGCACCTTTTCGTAAGATTCCTTTTACATTTCAAGTCATAGAGAACCTTATGTTTTAGCTTAGCTGGTCTTTGCTTCCGGATAGTATGCCCCTGTGTCTGTAACATTCCCTCTCTTTCAAGGAAGAACCAATTCTCCTGGGTTCCTTTTCTCCTTGGATTTGGCTTCCAAAGATTTTGCCTACCAGTTCTCTGAATTTGGTAAAGTCTTGGTATTCTGAAGTCCAGTGTGTTTTTTCTGCTGTTCTCCTTTCATCGCTGTTCTGCCCACAAAATCCACAAAATGTGTCCCCACCTCACAGAAGGAAATCAGATTAGATAGGCATGGCTTGCCCTTGAGAAATGCATGCAGCTATTGCTTACCTCCAATTCAGCCTCCAGGTGCTAACAAATTGACTGTTTTGATTACGTGTGCTGAAGATACTTCTACGATCTGTGCTATTCGGGAAGCCAGATGTCCTGGATTTTGTTTCAATTTCATGTTTTAAAAAAATGTAGCTTGGCTCTCGTCTCATCACGTGCTTCTGTAGCAGTAAGTCTTCTACATACCCATGTCCAAAACCCGAGAAAAAGCCCCCAAAACATTTTGCTAACATTCTGAACAACAGGCAGTCCAGTCACAGAGAAGACATCAATCAGCACGCTGCCATTTTAACAGAAGTCCAGCTGGCAGCACAATGCCCATCAGAAACAAGTGGAAAGGAAAACACCGCAGTGCTTCTTATTTAAAAATATACACATCACTGCATTTTACATACAAAATGGACTTGTCACAGTTGTAAAGGTGTCCGTTGAAATGTCCTTTTTTGTTGAGAGACACAATTACGTATATAGCACAAAGTTCATGCTAAGTCAGCAGATCTTTCAAGTATTTGAAAACCCGTACTGCCCTTTTCAGCACTGACATGGTAATAAAACATCCAGATCAGTGGTTCTCAACCCTCGGGCCACATGCAGCCTAATCAGCGCACTGCTGCGGCCCCTGTCACATCCTGTTAAACGGACACACAGGAAGTAAATTAGGTGGGTGCCTCCCACGTAACACGTTGAGAGCTGCAAGTGTGGCCCACTATGGCAAATAGGTTGAGAACCACTGATCCAGATCATTTAGCTTTATTACCTGATCAAAGGAGAATGCTGTACAGTATTACCCAAACACCTGCTAGTGAATTCAGACTGTGAAATAAACACCGTGCCCTGCCTGGGGTTTTGCAGACAGACTAACAGCCTGATGTGCACAGTGGTCTTGAGCGTAGCGGGCGGTGAGCATGTGGCCAAAGCCACTCATCCTGGCAGATTTTGCCCAGGTGTCCTTTTTTGAAGCTGACAGCACAACTCCCAATGCCTGCTGCGCCCCAGTGCTCTGCGAGAGCATCGACTCCACTGGCATCCAGTCCTCCGGACAGCTGAGTTCGTAGTTCTTACCAACACTTCATGTTCCTGTATGTGACGGTGGGCTTAAAGTGACAAAACAGTGTTAGCATTTCCTCTTTCTTGCCAGACAATCTACATGACCCCTGCCCTTTCATATGGTTTTCACTCTTTCTCCAGTGCTGTGCTCTGTTAATCATTTACAGAAGTTATGTCCTGGCAGACAATGATGACAGTATAATTGGATTCTCTCTAGTTTGTCTGTTCACTTGTCAGAGGCTACACAGCAGGACCACTTGGGCTTTTCCAGGGCACCAAATCTACTCCAGTATACTGGTCTCTAACTGCTCATTTGCTTGCGCTGACAAAAGGAGCACGTTTTGAATATGATGCTGCAGTCACATTAAGAAAGTCAAAACTAACAGCATACTATTAGAGAAGAGGTCAGTTAAGAGCAGAGTTCCTGATGCCTGGAAACAGGAAAGGGAAAAAAGTCAAATACAGAACTAGCAAGAGATTCCACCCGTCTTGGGAAGCGCTTGTGGTGTGAAGCACAGGAATCCGAGCACTTTTTACCACATTCATGTGCTGTTACAGAGCTCGTGCATTCCTTGTGCGATGTAAATCTGAGGCACATGGTGAAGTTCATTTCGGAGGTATGATGCTTATTTTTCTAGTTTCCCTTCCTTTAGCTGAGTGGGAGTGGTGGTTATAGAAATGCCAAAAATCCCTGTAAGGACCAGATACTCATTAAGCGATAGTATGCACATGTCTGGTTCCAACTGATTAGTTCCAGGACAGGCATTGGATGTGCTTATAACAGTAAACACAAAAATAACATTTGCATCTGCATAGTGGGGATTTGGTAACAGATGCTAAATACATTCATCATAACCCCAAAGCAGATTCAGGGTCTGCTGCAGTAGAAGCTGAAAAGTGTGCTGTCGACGTTCAGTATTTTTTATGCTTTTTTAAAATGATCAGTTTCTCACTGCCATGTGATTCGTGAGTCACAGCAAACAACAAGGAGCGAGCGGGGCCAAGAACACCGAGCACACAGGGAGCAAGCTGGCAATGAGAAGCAGTGACTGGAAGGTGCTCTGCCCCCATCCAGGGGTTCTGTGCTACCTGACTCAGTTGATGATGTTACCTGCAGATGCCGTCTCTGGAAAAAAAGAAATAAATCAATTTTATGTGTACAAATGTACATGCAATTTATGAGTAACATTATCGGACTATAATTAATAATAAGTAACGTTATATATTTGAGAATCCTCTGAAATTGTCGGGTTCCGGTGTCGGAGCCGGGCAGAATACTGTCCAGCATTCATACGTATGAAATCTCAAAATTGATGATTTCCTATGCAGAGGCCCTACAGAGGGTTATGTGCTAATGAAGTGTCTAATCTACCTTCAAATTAGGGTTGAATTTCTGCACAAAAGTTACTTTGTCTGTCTGTATATTGCTCACTTGAATTTTATTTTCTCTTATATAAAACTTGATGCTGTGCATCTGCCTCCCGTTTCTAAGAACTCCATATTCCTTCCTTCCTTCAACAAAGAACTTGGCTCTTTGTTAGGAATCTAAGTTCGGATTCAAAAGTACAAATAGTTTCCAATAGGGAGGAAATTATGTTTGTAATTATTGCAGTGGACTCACCTACTAGGGCCTGGGGCCCCCCAGCCATTGCTGTCCAGGGTTGTTGTTGTTGTTTCTTTTTGGCTTGTTACAATGCTTTATGTACAAAGAAAGGATTCATTTAGCAACAGACACCTGCAACGTCTTGTATTCGGATGACCTGGCCTTTCAGGATGTGCATTGCTAAAACATGAGGATATGCAGAAAAAGCCTACGTCAGTGCAACAGATATGCAATGAGAAATAAAATGTCTTTTGTACAAAACTGAAGTGCAGCACCCTGGTCTCAGAGCTTCAGCCACTGATGGACACTTGGTATGTTTTAGGTAGCTAATGGTAGTGGATAAATCCTCTTAGCGCTTCCCTTAGAGAGAAAGATATGGTTCTCTTGCAGCCAGCCGAAAAGTAGAACAAAGTAGGATTTCAGCCGGGAACCTCAGAAACTCCTGGAATCTTGCCTGCTCAGTCCTCAGCAACTTGCTTCAGCCCTTCCTCTGTGAACGTGGCACTTCTCAGCTTTCTTGCTCATTTGTTCGATTGACTTCAAATGTTTATCAAAATATCCCATGCTGCAGCCGGACTGTACGCTCTAGAAATTAACACCCTATAAATATTTCTTAAGTCCCTCTAACAAGGGGGAGAGGCAGACACATGCCCATACATTTGAATTGCAATGGCTTATTATTAAAAACACAAATAAAAACTAAATACATCAATTAAAATACGAAACAAAACCATAACAGAGAGATCTTGGACCAATACTCCCAAGAGGCAGACACACAACTGCAAAACGAATGCTGAGGATTCGTAGAGACAGGGCTTGAGTCTTTAAGTATAAAGTCTACAAGAGCTTAATGCTTCCATGTGCCGTGGTAGATGATAATACTCTGCATTTATATAGTACATTTCTTCTTCGAGCTGTGCATACACAAAGGGCCTAATCCATAAAAGGACACAGTGAAATTTAGGTCCCTAATTCCAGATTTTTGCTCTTGCCCTGCACTGCAGACCTGACCTGACCAGTCTGGAGGGGGACTGAAGTTGCGGACATCGTGGTCCAAACACAGAGCAGAAGCCTCCTAGTATGACATAAGTTGAGGGACCCAACATCAAACTGGAAACAAATGAAAATAGTTCCAGACCTACAGATATTAATTTTGTTCAACCTTTGAACATAAGCATGTCGGGAAGGAAGTCCCATTCGTAAGAGGAATAGGATCAGGTTTGTGTGGGTTGGGGAAAAACGTGGGTCTACAACAGAAATGGATTCTCAGTAGTGACCTGAACTGGAGTTGTTGCATGAGGACATCTATTAATTCCCTTGAAGCTTCTAGATGAAATGAAGAATTTTGAATGAAACTTGTTCAAAGGCTCCTTCCCATTTCGGCTTCTCCTATCCGACACTGGGATTGCAGCCGGATTGATTTGCTTTGGTATTATACATTGATGACAGTGTTTGTTCAGAACTTAATGCACGGTTATGAATCCACGCATCATTGGATAAAGGAGTCAGATAAAGTGATGGCGAGGGGAAGGCTCATCCTGAGAGGCCAATCTATTTCCATGTTTAAATGAATGAGACTTGCAAAATTAACATACTGCAGCTGTTTTAAAAATGTGATTTTCAGTGTACCTAGAACCCCTCGGCCCCCAACCCTTTCCTCCTGGGCTATGCTCTTTCCTCATGTGTAAATTCAGTTCCTGAGATAACAATCAGACTAAAAACCAGAGATGTTTCCTATTGGTCACTCGTCTTTTGAAAGCACTTAACTAACTGTTGACAGTCCTTGGCCAAGCCAAAATCCATTTCCCAAGAACTGCAGTTAACACGTACATTTTCAGAGTGGTTCCTATTTGTTGCACAGGTCACAGGGTCTCCGTGCACTCGTGAGTCTTGATAGTGTGCTTAAATCCTCAGAAACAGGCGGGACCACCCATTACAGCTCACTCCAGGCACTGAGAGCTCAAACCTGGATAACTGGAGCTCTGAGGCTAAAACAGTGGTAGACCCTCTGTGTGCCTGGGGCAGCTTCTGCACGCTGGTGTGGGAATGTGCAGAAATCTATCCCCTTGTTTTGAACACACTTTCCCCTTTCTGTGGGGTTTCTGTGCTTGGTTGTAGGTGCCATGTAGCTTGCAGGGGAGAAGGGCCTCAGGGACACATTTGGTCATCTTCCTTTTGCCAGGGAGCAAGCAGACTTAGGAGTTGAATCGGCTGAGGAAGACTGGGATGCATCTCATGGCTTTAAAACGGGCTGTTTTCTGTAACTATATATGTATTTCCCCTTTGGATTTTTGAGGGCTGTTTTTGTAGTGCTTTGGCCTTCACTGTACCCTCTTCGGGGTCTGGCAGCTTGGGGGACTGTTTCCTTCCCACGGGAGGCTGTGGACTGTGTAAGTAGTAGAAAAGTTTGTAAACCCTCTGCAACTAACAGATGCTGCTCTTTTCACCTAAACTGCGGGTTCTCAAGTGTCCTCTCCCACTTCTTATTTTTGAGACTTCTGAGCCAGTTCACCAGAAGAACAACCTGACGGGTCCTTCTTAGGAAAGGCTCAGTGACATGCTAATGTCCAGGCAAAGACTGGGTGCTGAACACTATAAAGTTTTTATTTTGCATTTCTTTTATTAGAATTTTAAAGAAAATTTGGCACTTTGTGAAGCATCGAAGTGGGGTGATATGTTTAAGGAAGATACTAGCCATGGCCTTTGAATTAGGAAAGAAAGCCAGATGAATTACCTTTGGGATGTAGGAGTGGCAACTTTCTTTTCTTGATGCTCAGTGTAAACAGAGCTGGGAGCAATGTTGTTCACATTCAAAACAGGGTGAATATTTTAGTGCTCTTTGGGAAATGGTTTTTCATTGAAATCAAAACATTTTAAAGTAATATTGACATTTATTATAAAATTATATTTAGAAAAAATATAAAAATATCCTGTTTTGATAAGTCTAGAACAGAATCATTTGGAAGCAACTTTGTGAAATGCAACTGGTTTTATATAAGAAATGAAGTTGTTGCAATCAGAATGTTTTGAGCTAATATAGGCAGACAAGGTTTTTTTTGGGTACGTGTGATATCTTTTATTAGACCAACTCAAGACTTGGAAAAATTGGTCTTCGCAAGCTTTCGGGCACAAGTGCCCTTCTTTAGGCATAAGGTGTTTGCGCCCAAAAGTTTGCAAAGACCAAGTTTTCCAACTCTTGAGTTGGTCTGGTAAAAGATATTACATCTACCCAAAGAACCCTGTTTGCCTATGTTCTTAGACAACTTGACTACAGCCAGCAACCCGGGATCGAATATAAGCTTTTTTTTATTGAACCACATTTTTTCAGTAGATTCCTAATGCGATATTGTGGACTGTTGTTGCATCTGGAATCTTGTCTGTTTGTTTCCATTTCAGTACCAGAAAAACCAACCAAACCCTTTCCTATATGAGGGCTAATTGATTCTCACACCATTCTAAATAAAGTATGCATGTTGTTCATTCTGGATAATGATTTAGGACACACATCATCTGTGAAGATCTCATCAGACCACAGGGTTTTTAATAAGCCAAAAGCTGGCTCTTCTGACAACCTTTGAACTGTTTTGCAGCTACTCTTTCTAAATAATAGAGGAATTAGCACTGTCCTTCTCTATCTAGAATTAGTAGGAGGCAAAGCAGGGTTTAGGGACTAAGCTGCACGTGCAGGACAACAGCTCTTACAGCCTGGCTCTCACCTGACCTTTTCCATTGTCTCCTCTGATGATGTGCACCAGTATCTTATTTAGCTATACAGTCCATACAAACATGATATTAGCTTTTTTTCCAAGTCTTTTTCAACTTCTGGGCTGTAGTTTCTAAAGAGGTCATGAAAGGCAAACTGTGGTTTATGAGTCTTTAAAAACTGCATGACAGTAAAAGAAGCAAAGAAAACGTTGCTCCCCAACACTCTCACCCTCTTACCCTTCAAGGTCAAATATTCTTGGGCAGGCTCTTGAAACACACACACATAAGTCACAGCAACTTAATGCCAGTATGTTTTTCTTCTTATTTTTACTATAAATGTAATAGCGGCTGTAAAAACATTTTGACATTGAATAAAGGATTGCCAAGTGAAAAAGACTGAGAAACTTTGCCTTTGGCCGTGCACCACTGCCTTTACAGTATGTCAGCTTGTGCTTCACAAGAGAGCACTGTCTTTTTGGTCACATTGGAAGTTATCCCATAATTCAGTCCCATTCTGCTCCTCCTCTCCATCACTCCTTAAAGGGGCCCATGCTTGCATCGAACAGTGGAAGCATGAAGCTACAGCCTTGATTTTTGTCCCTGTGCACAGCTTCGGCATGTGCATTATGGTCTTTTTGATTGTTTAAGTGAAAACTATTTTCGGTTGATTTGCAATAATGCCTGGAAACAATAAATGTGAATGTATCCTGAGAGAGTGAGAAAACATGATCTGCATATCATATCAATGGCATTCACTTATCCTTCATCGCTGTATATAAACTGTTCTCTTCGAATCCAGAAATAAGAGCAGAAAACATGCTTCCTGAGTAGCAGCTATGTAACGTGAGGGATGATGCTGACCGTGGTGACGGCTCCTGGGACCTCTGGTCAGGCCCCCGAACAAAATGGTGAGTGTGGCAGGTGTCATCTAGCATTCCAGTGGTGCCAGCGGGTTGATTATGGGCAATGGAAACTCGAATGAGGCAGTGCTATGTTTAGTCCTACCCAGAACAGAACTCGGGGAAAGACGCTCCTGAATCAACAGTTACTTTTTCTTCCTTGAAGTGCCCCTATAATTCTGCATTACCAGTAATTTACAACGGCTACAATGATCTATCTTTCGCCAGTAGGTTGGAGAGTGCTGTGCGCAACCTTTGTTGACTAGAGGGTGAGAATAGGACACGGTAATTGAAAACACAATGTTTGCTTCTTAACACTTCTCCATACAAGAGAGAGAAAAGTTGTTTATAACTTTTTCAGCAATATCACAAACGGTGAGTGACGTCATTGTGGCAGGCCGTAATGTGCGAGTTCCGAAATGTCAATTCCTAATACGTGTGTTCCTCCTACCGATCCCATTCAAACCTAGCTTTAGTTTTGCCACAGAAGATGAGATGGACACACTACATTTTGTTTTGCTTTTAGAGCAAAAGAGAAACAGTTAACTTTTTCTCTCCTGCACTGCAGGTCACTAAGTACCGTACCACTATCTATCTGCAGATCCATCTTTTTTTTGGTAGATGCCTTTTCACTGGAGGCTGTTTGATTTCACAGGTTCTGTATTTGTGACATCAAAATAGGTTGCCATGGGAAAATTACAACTTCTAATTAAAAATGTAGGGGTCACGAGTTTCCCAGAAGCACTACGGCATGGATTCTAAAAAGAAAGAATCACAACGTTTAAAAAAACAACCCTGAGTTCTGTCAGCCTCTTACTTTCCAGATCTGAATGGTGGGGAAAAAATATTTGGGGGGGGAGGGCGGGGCCGGACTAAGCTTAAACTAAGTTTGTGATATGACTGCCCATCAGCACAAGCAGACTCAGGAAACCATGCAGTGAAGATGGTAATTTGAAGATCATAGGAACTAGAGACAGAAAAAACCTAGTAGATCATCTTTCCCAGCTAGCTATTAATACTGGAATGTTTTCTCCAACATGTTCATGAGTGCTTGGTCAAACACAGGATTCCATTTGCCTTGGAAAATTATTCCAGAACCTAGTGGTTCTCACTCATACTCCTCCTAAACAGTAGATACTTGACTTTGTTTAGGTGCTTACCATTGTAAATTAGTTTTCTTTTCAGGTTTTGCAAATGTTTTTAAACAGTTCTGGTATCTCTGTCATCCCCTGAGTCATTATTCAGCTGAATAATATGTTTTTAGTTCTCTGTTTTTTTATGATGTATGGTCCTTTCCAGTCATACAGACACTCTTTTACAGTTCCAAGTATGCATTTTTCTGGTACGGTGTCCCAAAGAATACTCGACATTCCACAGCTGATTAAAGGAAAAACGATCTCTTTGCCTTTGGCTATTTTGACTTACAAGACCACAACCCATTGTCTTTTTGCTACCGTTTCACATTGCCAGCATATACCTAATTTTCTAAGAAAAAGATCTAGAAGTGAATTTATCAGAAATTGTCACTATCTGTACCTTTAGATCTCTTCTTGCCTTACTGAGTAGGAGCATGCAGCCTGCTGGGTTCTACTCACCAAAGTATTTTCCTTGCTACGAACATCTCTTCATTAAATAACATTACACTGATTCACTGCAAGCATCTGCAGACTGTTTGTGAAATATGCCAGATAACGGGCCTTGGCTATTTAGGTATGTCTGGGAAATTCTAAGACTAGCCAAGAGTAACTTTATACCTCAATGAGATCACCACTGGCCTGCCCACCAGAAGGTCCTCATCTGATGGCTGATTTAATTGCATCATGAATATACATGACAACAGACTTGACTTGGAGAGGAACTCACATGCACAAAGGTAACAGCTCTCCTAAAAGCCAGCTTCTTCTGAAGTGAGCAGTAGGAGCTATGCTGGACTAGATGTTCTCTGTTACACAAACAGTTGCAGCTACCATCTGTGAAGTACAAAGATTTCTTATAAGCTCTTGCCTAAGATTTAGGCCGTCTTTAAGAATCTTTACAAAGATCTTACAAAAGCAACAAGGCAAAAATATCAAGTACATGTGCTACTTGCCTGGAAATGAATAATCTCTGATTTGAAGTTAGTTCCTGTTACAACTCTGTTGTAAGTGGTTCATTGCCAATATTGCATGTGACTCATTATTGTGACTAAGACCCTTCAGCTTTTAGCTCTTAAATCACAGATATAAAAAGCCAAACTGAATACATAAAGAAGAAAAATTAACTAAGTTTCTAGCGTAGGCCTTTTTTTCTAAACTACAGAAAGTTAAATTTGCGTTATGAATTCCAAAGCTTGTGGAACTACAATTAAGGCTAAAAAAGGGCCATAATATAAAACTAACAATGGATTCTTGTTTTTTCTATTGGTTTTAAACTACCATAGCTAATTGGGATGAGGCCTAGATGTATGTGATAGCTCTTAAAATGCTGATCTGTACTTTCATGAATGTAGAAAATGCCATTCATCTGTATTTAATGAGAAGTGTTCATTTTCTGAAGCCAGCTTACTGTCATGAAAAATTCTAGCCAGCAGCCTAGAAGCTATTTTACTGGTTGTTATTGCCCTTCACTGCCCTCTATTTTATAGCGTGAAAGAATAAGGTCTCATAATACTTAGACGTAGTCCCTCACATCAGAACTGTGGACTTAAATTCAGTTCAGGATATACACTTAATATTTCTGTAACGGGCTGAAACAAAATCTCAGACCTGAATCTTCCAAATCTCATTGTTGGCTAGTCTGGGTCCAAACGAGCTAAAAAGGGTTGACCTCAGGTGAGATACAGGACTGTAGGCTGGGTCCATCTCTAACAGTTAAAACCTGCAAAAAACAGACAGAAAGTTTACACTTTTATGCAGCTCTTCCACCACAATATTTAAACTAAAGCATTTTCACTTTCTGATAATTAGCTTCTGGACCCTCTCCTTGGATAATACAGACTGACTGGCTTCTTCAAGACTGCTGAAAAGCATCATGTCACTGCCATTTGACCAAACAAAACAACAACACAACAAAAAACCCCCTCCAATAGGCACTATATAATAACCAATGGACTTCTTTTGCTTATGATTTATAGAAGATAGTGGCAAGGCTATGACATAAGCTAAAGAAGCCCATTGGTTGTTACATATTTGTAAAACTTGCACTAAGACCTTCAGGGCTGAACAATGCTCTCTAACCAGGTATCGTACTAAACCCCACATTTGTCTTGTCCCAAGGCTGTCGCTTGGTGCACTGGCCGTTTTTATACCATTATCTGTGAGATTTGTAAAAACCGAGAGATTTTTATCTTTGCAGAATTTTATTTCGTGTCATTAACGGAGACTTAGCAAAACTTTTCCCAAAAGAGAGTCTTGTGAAAACAATCCTTTCCTTGAAATTTTATAAAATGGAAGCAACAGGGGAAGAGATATTGCAACTGACCAGGAGTTGGGCAGACGAGAACCTCATGGTGTTTAACACCGAAAAATGCAAGGTTCTCCACCTTGGGAGGAAAAACCTGCAGCACCCTTATAGGCT
>NW_017728935.1:5374967-5379952 GCF_001723895.1 Crocodylus porosus | reverse complement strand
GTCACAAACTCCTGCGAGACCGTTTCAGGCTGGACATAAGGAAGAATTTCTTTACTGTCCGAGCCCCCAAGGTCTGGAACAGTCTGCCACCTACATTGAACACCTTCAAGAGTAAATTGGATGCTTATCTTGCTGGGATCCTATGACCCCAGCTGACTTACTGCCCTTTGGGCGGGGGGCTGGACTCGATGATCTCCCGAGGTCCCTTCCAGCCCTAATGTCTATGAAATCTATGAAATGGCATCTAGTCTGCAAAACCGATTTTGTACTAAAGAATCCAATTCAGAGGGTTGCTAAGTGCAAATAAAAATATTTTTCCTGTCTGTGGTTGCCAGATAAACAAAAGAATTTTTACTTTTCTCCTTCCCTTTGGAAGGAGAAAAAGAGAAACCTCTTCTGAATCTCAGAGCCTGATTATCTCTTGCCAAACACCCAGTATGGCCAATCACACCTGTCCAAAGTGGGTGTAAAATGCTGCCAGAACAGGTTGTCATTTTCTGATGCATTTTTGCACAAGAGTAAATGATGACAAATGGTGCTGGGCAGGGCAGAGAAGCTTAAGATGTTCTCTAGGATATACTCTGACAGCTTAGATCAGATATAGAATTATTTAGGACACTTGCATAGTAGCCAGCTTCAAATATTTCCTACACAGAACCAAATTCCATCAGTTAGGGTGGTTATTTGAAAAACAGTGATGAGTTACATCATCACAGGGTGTAAGAAATCTACAAAGCCAATTACAAAGAACATCCAGTTCCAGAGCACCTGGTACAAGATACAAAATCAGAAAAACAGGGCTGGAAGAGACTTCAGGAGGTCACATCTAGCCTAACCTGCTGCTCCAGGCATGATTATCCCTGTCTAAACCCATCCCAGACAAATGTCTGTCCAATCTACACTTAACTTCCAAAGACAGGAATCCTACAGTCTCTCTCTGTCTCTGAGCTACACTCCTAGTCAGAAAGCGTTTTTCTAATAACTAACTTCTTTGTCGCTATTTAAGTCTATTATTCCTTGTCCTGCTGCCTGCGGACACAAAGAAACATTGGTCACGAGCCCTTGTGTTACAACCTGCCCCTTTATTTAAAGTCTGTTATCAAATTCCCTTCCTCCCCCCCCCCGACTTTTCTTTCCTAGACTGACAAATCCCAGGTTTTCTAATCTTTCCAACTGTGTTAGGATTGTTGCTAACATTTTTCTCTCCTCTGGACTCTTTCCAATCTGGCCACATTTCTTAAAGTGCAGTGTTCAAAACTGGACATGATACTCAAGATGAAGTCCTGCCAGCACTGAATAGAGAGGTAATCACTTCCCAAAACTTGCATTAAAATGCTGTTTAGTGCTCAGTACATCCCTATAAGCTACTAGAAATAGTTCTTCCCTATACAGAGTATCATAGTGCACTGTACATGTGTGGCTTTTAAGAGATGCTTCTAGCCAGTTCCCTGGTTAAAGTTGTTAACCTGTGGACTTTAAAACTAAAAATCTCTATTCCAGCTTACAGAATAACTCAAGGGTTAGACAGAATTACTCCATACTTAACATGATAGAGGAGCCAATGAACATATTTTTGTTTAATTTATTAATGTCAGACTGTAGATTAGATATGACTTGGCAGAAAGATGATTTTCCATAATATGGTTTAGGAGCATGTCATCCTTACATAAACAAAATACGCTGTGCAGGCTCTAAGCAAACACCAGTAGAGCTGGTGCAGTGCTCTGTGAGTGTCCTCCTGTGTACCGGGTAACTGTACCGAATGTGAGCGTTCTCGGGGAACCATCTTCATTCCTGTGTATGCCTGGACAGATTTTAAAGCCCCTGAGGTAGGTAGCTCTTTGCATTGTTCTTCAAATCAAAACAAATACAATTTCTGAATCAAAGGCTCTCACCTAAACGACCTTTAAATAAAGTACATCATATTTTTATAAGTGTAAGAGGAATTTTTAAAAGTTGGTTTAATGAACTAACCTTCTGTAACGTAGTCTTAACACTTAGCTTTAGTTTTTAATTTACAACAAGCTTGATTTTTGAGTCTCGGAGGGCATACTGTGAAACTACTGAGGCAAACAGTTGGTGGATCTAGCACATTAGTAGTTTGCTCTGTCCCGTGATAAACCATACACATGCGTTATCCTATCACAAGAAATCCTATATGAAATGCTCCCCTGGAATGACAGTCACAGAGATTCCACGGTAGGCAGAAACTGTTTTACTGCATAAGACCATAATATTCTAGTGCCCCCTGCTCTTCGGTTATATTTTTGTCCATGTTTTCACATCTGTTTTTGTACATCAGTATGAAAGTGCTGATGGTACTAGGTAAAATGTAGAGTTTGGACTGGTTATGTCCGGACTCTTAAGAGGCCAGACCAACAGTGCTTTTAACCAATCTTCATGGCTATGTCAAAGTGAATGGTCACACTGGAAAGGGTAAATCTTATTAAGAATTGTTCTTCTGAGTTTTGCTGCATCCTTTGCCAGATGTTTGAGGTGCTTGGACTAGTAAATTTATGGAAAGTTTCCACGTCACTGGAATACTTTCTAAAATACCAGGTTCCATTCTGATGTGCCAAATGAATCAAGCAAGCTCTTTACTCAGTAAAAGCAGGCCCTGTCCATTCGTGCTTGCCAGGCCAAATCTCCCCATCACTCCCAGCCGTGATTCATCATCCACGCCCCCACCTTCACTGAAGTTACCTGGCAGATATGGAACCACCTTTGGATGCTGCCATCAACACTTGTGAGAACTACTCATGAAACTGGCTTTCCCCCTTTACAGAGCAAGAGCAAGTAGGTACACATATAATGGTGAAGTTAAATCGTGCAGCAGTATCTAACTCTAAACGTAACTAAATTTTATGAAGTCTTCAGCTTCAGCACAACATCTTTAAGTACATGTTGATACAACTAGTATTACTTGGGTAAATCAAGTGATTAGATCAGACTTAATCGTCTGAAACGGTCCGTGCACTTGGTATTAGAAGGCAAAACCTGGACAAATAGACAAGTTATCACTCTTAGTAATCTTAGGATTTTTTCGTTATTGACTATCGGGACCCAAGACTGATATGCAAGGATGCTGTGTAATATTTCTCCTCAGGCAGACAAGATTCTTTGGGTAAATATGATAACATTTATTAGACCAACTAAATATAAAATAATATAAACTAAAACTAATGAAATAACTATGAAACTATAAAAATAAAAGATAACGCATTTACCCAAAGAATCTTGTTTGCCTATGTCCTTAGGCCAACATGCTACAACCAACACACCATGAAACACGGGAGTATTTCTCCTTATGCTTTTTCCAAACTTCCTCAAAATTGCCTTTTAGAAATCTTCAGGAGAAACAAGCTGGATTCTCTCTGGCAGATTGACGCAAAAAGCAGTGTGAGAGTTTAGAAGCAGAGTTGTTACTTTTTCTGAGCATTTCAAACCACAGCAGCATCCCTTCCCTTGTTAATAGACATGTCTGCTTAGGCGCACCGGTCTCCTCAGGTGTAAGTCCCCCTAATTGTCAGTGAGAGAAAATCTTTAAGGAAGAAAAAGTCTGTACAGGCTCTTAATTGTAGGCATGGCTTTGGAAACAAATAGGTCACTCATTTACTTGTTGGGCATCTTCTAATTCAATGCTTGAGCCAGTTTGGCCACATCAGCATAGTCTTAATTATTCCAATGAGTAATTGCTTCTTTTAGCACTGTTCTGTTTTCGCTGGGATGACCAGTAGCAGCCACTCCTTGACTGACGCAAGCTATATCTGTTTTAAACAATAAAACAGCGTTCGTTTTCTTCTGTAAGTTAAATAACCTTGTGTAGAAGTCTGACCAATAACTTAACCGGTATTATTTTAAAGGAAACTTTTGATTCCAGAGATAGGCAGGGGGCCCATAATAACATCAGTTACTTTCCTGGGGTTACATAGATACTTTTGTTTTATTGCTATTTTCAAAAACAGTATTTGGGCAAAGCAATAAGCAATGGTAGTTGCTAGATTAGGAACATTCTAGCTTTATCTTTCTGCATCCATTCTGTCTTTTGGAATTCAGGTTTAAAGAATAAACCCATTATTTCAGCTGTATATAATACCACTCCTTTCTAAACAGCAAAACAAAGATGAAAAGATGTTTTGGCCTCATCCAGCTGAACTTAAATCTTTGGAAATGATGTTATGATGTGTCTGAATGCCTCAGGCACTAGGATGTTGTGCATAAGTCTCCAAAATATTGCATAAAGCAGCTGTTTGCCTTTGTTTCACATCATCAGTACGTTGCGGCATGGCACCCGGCCTCTTAGTACACTTCACAATGAAGTTGTGTTTCTGTCTATCCAAAATAGGCAAATGAACCTGCATGGATTCAAAACAAGGCAAATGAACTCTGCGTTAAGAAACAGGATTAATGATGATAAATTCTTGGCAAAACTGTTGATTTTCTCCCAAACCTGTGAAGTGTACAAGGAATGGGGGACTAGCATCAGTCCCTGCACACTGCACAGTTAGCTTCTTTGTACATATACCTACAGAGTGAGCCTATAGTCGCATGTTATTATAGGAACATTTGTGATTTTGTAGAACTAAACCCCAGGCACTAGATAACCTTGGTCCTCACAGATGGAGTGGAGGACCGAGCCCTTTATCCAACAATTTGGATGCCAGGGAAAACCTCTGCTGGGGCCATCCATGATAAAACTCAGAAGACCCAGAAAGTGCACAGTGAAAAGAGGTATCTGGCAGGGCTGTGCAAAGCTTCAGGTGGTGATTTGATTTGGAGGAGATTTGGCCCAGTTCGGTGACTGAATCTCTGAATCCAAAGCGAATCAGGGGACCAGTTTAAATGTCCCCATAGAGTCAAAGCGCTCCAAATCTTCGGAAAAGATTTGGAGAGCTTTGATGATTTGCGCAGTCCCTGGTGGCTGCAGCTGACTCCAAGCTGATAAGTGCTGGAGGTGGGGAAGGGGGCTGGGGGCTTGTGTGGGC
>NW_017728935.1:5330213-5374867 GCF_001723895.1 Crocodylus porosus | reverse complement strand
GGAGGAGGGGACCATGGTGGGGACCCCTGGCAGCCCCCTCGGAGCCCCCATGCTGCCCCTGCCCGACCCAGCTTGCTACTTTAAAAAAAAGCCCCGGTGCTCACCGGGTGCTGTCAGGCAGGGGAGGCGATCCCCACTGCCCCTCACTGCCCCATGCTGCATGGGGGGCTCTGCCATGAGCCCCCCGATCCCTCCCTCGCTCCCTCATCCCCCCACGGATGCCCTGCCTGGGCCAGCTCCAGCCCTTTAAAAAAATGGAGAAAAGCCCTGGGACTCGCCGATCCTGGTGCAGCCTCGGGGCTTCGTGGGCTCGTGCAGAGCCCCGCACGCAGCATGGGGCAGCGGGGATTGCCCCCTCTCCCGGCAGCACCCGCTGAGTCAGGGCTTTTTCTTAAACAAGTGCCAGGAGCTGGGGTGGGCAGGGCAGACATTGCCGGGCTGGGGGAGTGGGCAGGGCATGGGCCTGGCTGATTCGGAGATTCGGCAGCAGCCAGATCTCCAAATCAGATTTGGCCAAATCGAATCGGGTCAGCGATTCAAATCACCGAATTGAATCGCTGTCCCCCAAATCGGCCGAATCTGAAGCAAATGCCAGCTGCTTCGCACAGGTCTAGTATCTGGTCGTAGATGCGCCAGAGCTGGAGGTGGCATGCTTTCCCATTTAATCAGGGAGATTTTGTACCACCTTGTTTGGCAGCACGGTGCTAGTAATATTGTCTGTCGTGACCTGACCGTGACAGCTCTGAATGTGATGGATAAATGCAATGCAGGCCCTGCATACTGTCTTGAGCAACAAAGTCTCATTGATGGATCTTTGCCTCTTTGGGGTCCAAAGGTGGCCAGCACAGGTCTCCCATCCTAAGAGAGAAGTGTCTTGCACTATTGGCACTGTTGGAAGAAGGAAGTGAGAAAGGGTAGACCCTTGCAAATATTGCTTGAATTCTTCCACTGAGCAAGGGACGATGAGACAGAGCTGCGCTTGGAGGTGGTCTGTTTGGAGAAGATACTGTCCACGACCAAGCTGGCAAACGGCTCTGGTGAGTTCTAGTATACAGTATAATGATGGTGCAGGAAGCCATGTGGCCAGTGATGGAGAGTTAGGTTCTTGCATCTGCCAAGGGAGAGATCTCAACTATAGGATGACTTCCCTTGGAGCTCAGAGTCAGTCATGTGAGAGATAAGACCTTGCTGCCACCCGGGCTGACTGCTGACTGACGAGGCCCAGGGCATGGAAGTGTGTCATAGTGACCCTCAGACCCTCTCAAACTTGCTATGTGTAGCCCCTGTTTGTCCTCAGTCATTGAGATATGAGTAAATCTTTGTTTCCTGAGGTGCACGGCCACTACCGAGAGAAACTTGGTGAAGACTCTAGGGGCCCTGGAAAATACTAAATAGGAGCAATCCTGTCATACTGGGAATCAGAGACGATGCCTGTGTGCAGGTCTTATGGAAATAAGTGTGCTGAGATGGTGGGAAATAAGTGTGCCTCTTCTCATGGTGGGGTAAGAGATGCTCCGGTGACCATTTGGAACTTGACCTACCACGCATAACAAGGGTAGCCTCCCCGTGACAATCACGCCGGCCGTTGCTGCTCAGCAGACATGCCTTCATTTTCTTCCAGATGTTTTGCCACCGTCAAGAGTGGTGTTTCCCCACGTAGCAGAACTGCTGGGTGAACATGGGAGTCCTACAATGGACCAAGGCTTGCTGCTTCACGCTGAGGAATACCACCTTGCGTTAGTCATAAATGCTCTGCTTGGCAACTGTTAAATATGCTGTTATACTTCCCTCTCCCCTTTGCCTCTCTGTGCTTCAGCTTACGTAGAATGCTGCTGCCTATCTTTTTGGATGTGCTGGCTGTCAGGAGGCTTCTTGCATATTAGGCATCCAGTTCAAAATCCTCCACAGACTGGGCCATGCCTCTTTCTACTCCTGTTGCTCCTTTCTCCATCTAGACCTAGGCTCCTCTACATCTCTCTGCATAATCACAGCACAACCCTCTCCTCTGCAACTCCTGACCTGTCAGTTCTCTCCTTTATGAAAGTGTATCTTTCTTCCCTTGCTACACCTTCCTAACTTCCCACTTCCTCTGGCATTATCTGAGACTACAGTGGGCTTCTATCGTAGCATTTGTAAATCCTTGCAGAATCTAGCTACCTGAAGGCCAGCTGCATGGGGGAAACTTTCAGCCTGCCAGTTGTGTGCATGTGTGCCTGTGCGCCTGCCCTGTCACATTCCTGCCTTGCCTCCCAGTCCCATGGCTCTCGGAGGGGTCCCCAGTGACATCTCATTGTAACCCTCCCATGCTTGTACAAAGGAGACAGCATCACTTCACACATTGTTTTCCTTCAAAACACTGTTGTGTGTATTTTTGATGGTCCCAGGGAGTACGTAAAAGTGCAAATCTGCTCTACTTCTGGCATATTTGGGAAGTGGCCATGGAATCTAGATTTTTTTATGTTTCCTGCTAAGTATTTCTCCATTTTTCTTCCCTGGAGAATTTCTGCGCTGATACTTATTAAGATAGAGTTTGCCAGGTTCTCTAGACAATTAAAGGCCTTTTTTAGTTTTGCACAACATATAAACAATCCCTCCTCTCAACAAATTCTCATGGCAAATAGAAAATAGCATCCTTGATAGGATACTTCCCTGCTGCAATAAAGATTTGTAAAAATGTGTTCATCCTTGAACAGTCCATTTTGCATGGTATCTTTAGGATGTGGCCATTGAGGCCCCCATCTGCCCTTCCCCCAATATAGGGTGTGAGAGGATCTCCAGTTACAGTGTCATGGCAAGCTTCGCAGTCAAGGCGTGCCTATCTTGCAGTGTACCCTGGGCACAGGGACTCTGACTGGTGAGCATCTGCATTACAGACAGGCATGTGACTCCTACCTGCGTAGGCAGGTCCACAGTGCTGCTGCAGGAACCCGGATTTGGAGCTGGGATTTCTGGAGGTGTTTCCCAAGGTTCCTAGTGCCATATTACCTGACCCACTTGAGGACTTATTTTGTGGCGTGTTGTGGGAAAACACGCCTGTCCTTCTGCTGCTGTATGACAACACATTTAGCAGAGGCACTGCCAGTTCCACAGCACTCAGCCCAGGCTGAGCCAGGGATCTGCACCAGTGGATGAGCTGTTGCTGCTTATGGCCAGGCACTTTTTGCAGCACAAAGCAAACTGAGAGCATGGAGACAGTGGAGTGCATTTCAGCAGTAGTTTCTGGACCTCAGAAGGCAGGGGCAGGTCTTTGAGGGGGCACCAGGCATGGTGAATGCTGCCAGGGAAGCACTGGAGACAGCCAATGCATGCTGCCATTGCTGCAGACTGCCTGTAGGCAGGCCAGGGTTGCTGGGGCTGGACACTACAGCTGGCCGTACGGGGGGATCACACTGTGATGCAGATCTTGGGTGGCCGCCAGTGGATTCAGGACTTCTGAGTAAGAAAGAAAAGCACCCTAGAGGACCTGAGGCAGCCTCTGAGTGCCTGGACATGCAGCTGAGGGTTTTCACTCCCAAATGGGACTGCTTTTGCTATCTGGAACTGGCTCCTTCACATTGCCACAGGTCCACGACTAGTCCGGTCGGTACTGACAACTCAGCTATTCTTACATTGATGGGACAGGTCTGTGCCCAGAGCGTGGTGCACAGAGAAGGAAGAGTCGTCTACGCTCTCCTTTTCCTCTCTCTTGTCATACAGCAGCAGAGTGGAGGGCAGGGTCTGGCTTACAGTTTGGCTTTTAAATTCAGATCTGCAGTCTGCTATATTCTCGCTACATTCCTTCTGCCTTGGATTAAATTGTGCAGAGAATCTAATAATTTGGGATTTTTGCTGCATGTGCAAGAGTTTTTAACCCGGATTTATGTTTCTTTATGCTTCCTGAAAATGTTAGGTACACTTTACAGTGTTAGGCTCTGTTAGACATGTCAGAAGAACACTAACATGTCAAAAGTGATCTCCTTCTCCCCAAACTGCCCTGGAGTCCAAAATTAACTGTTGGTTTATTCTACTATAGTCTTTTCCACTTCTTCAACTATAACCCTCTTGTGGTATCTGAAAACCTGGAGAGTGGGTCCCAGGTATGCCAGATTCAAACTCAGATGCCTTGGTACCACATAGGCATTGTCTGCTCCTCGTTTGCATTCTCACAGAGCAGCTCTTTACAACCTGGCTTTAACATCTAACAAAACCCTTGCCGTATCTCTGATTTCTCCTCTGCCAGATGAAATTTCTTTTCTATCTGGTAGAACTTTTGCCATCTTTGATTTCTTCTTTGCCTGATGAAGGGTGTAGGAGCCCGAAAACTTTCAAAGAAAAAAAAATTGCAACTATTTAGTTGGTCTAGTAAAAGATCTCACCGCTGCACAGTTTTGTCTGCCTTAGTACCACATAATAATTCTGGGTTTATGTTCAGTTTTTAGCATCTGTGAGCTGTGATTTGTGCTGGAATAGCCAGTCAAGATACTCACCATGGAGACCATTTGATTTGTCAGGTTCACAAAAGTCTTTTGACCTGGTGAACAGTCCTCTGTGATTTCAGATTTTAATAACACAATACATGACAATGAAATATAATCAGAATGAATGAAGAAGTTCTAGAAAAATAAACACTTTGACATAATTGTGTACAGTTCCTCTTTTCTGAAACTTTGGAGATTGGGCCCATTCATTTCTGGGGGACGACTCTTGAGCTAGTATACTCCAAAGTATTTGACCATTCCTTGTGTTACATAACACTCCATTTGTTGCCTCTCCTTGGTCCTGAAATAAAATGAAACTGAGGATTGTGTGAACCGAGGCTGCTTCAGTGGGAAAAGAAAAGACAAAAAGTGCACTATAATAATTAGATTACCCATAGCTGTTCTTTAAGCCCCAAACAGAAATACCCAAACCGCCCAAACTGAACCAAACTGCCTTTGTGAAGCTAGCTGTCCCTGGCTGGAAGAAAATCAACTTCTTTCTGAGGAACCCCATATTGTAAGTTCCCTATCAGAATGCTGTAGACGGGTCAATGAAAATGCTTTAAGGTTAATTGAAACCATTTCATGTTACAGTGGACAAAATAATAAAAAATTAAAATTCATGCTTAGATTAACACTGACTTCTTCTGCATTGCATTAATGATCAAAACAACCATGTGACAGGTTCACAGAGGTGGCCAAGGAGTGGCAGAAAATGCAGGCAGATTCTCTTTTGAGTGGTATCACGAGTACATTAACTACTCCTGTATTTCCCAATGGGCTCTTTTCCTCTTGCATGATTTATTACAGGAAGAAAACGTCCTGTAAGGAGCCTGTTATGTTTTCTTTTGTCTTATTCCAAGGTGCTGACAGGTACCGTGGCTTTCTGAAACTGATATTTTCTGGCATATATATGTCAGCAGTCTTGAAGAGCAAAGTTAGCATCTTTACATCACATAAGGGCTCTTTTTGACGTTCGGATGCCAGTCAGGACTTCATTTTCAACTGAATATCCATTTTTGTTTCCTCTTTCCAAATATCCACTGATTCTACAAAATGCAAACTATATATATCGTGCAGACCATGAACAAGCAAGAGAAAACAAAATAAAATGTGACCAAAAAAAGCTATTTTAGAACATCCAGGAAATCAGTATATCCCCTGAACTAGACAGCTTTTCCAGGGAAATAAATGACAGCAAAAGTTCAGCTACCTCACTGTTACCTCACTGATTCAGCTAGACAGTGGCCAGTAGCACTAGGGCTGAATGTGATTAATACAGGCAGAGGGGACGAGATTTGCTGGATCTCCCTCACTTCCAGTGCAGGCCAAACAACTATCCTCCGAACAATAGCTGCTCTCTAGCGAAAGAAGGGCTGTCACCCTGACAGGGCAACAGAGCTTTTCCATTTTGTGTTTTGATAAATCTCATCCTTTATCATGAATCAGAAGTAGAAGAACGTGTGGAAAGGACACAACACCATTTTGAAATGACTGAGATCCTTTGTTTCCAGTTGGCTGCACAATATGCTGTCTCCCTAGACTTGCTATTTGTTTTGGCTGGTTTGTGATGAATTCAAAGATTTAGATAAGTCAGGACCCATGAATCAGAAAGAAAACTGTTCGTCCAACTCTTTTTATAATTTCCTGTTTGCTAGTGCCCAGAGCTACAAAGCATTCCTTCAAGAAAGGCAAAATCTTACCAAAAGGGAACTTTATACACAGAAATCAACCGTCACGCCACTTGCAGTCCTGCTTAAATGCTTTCTAATCAAGGTTAAAGAAACTGAATCTCTAAAAGAGATTTTACCCGTTGCTGCACAGCTACGGTATGCTCAAGCATTGCACCAAACTTGAAGGTATCCCTCATTTTATGGGGTCACTAGGCAACTGGCTATATCTGTCACGAACACCTAACACAATGGAATTAATTGCCCCAAGACCCTAGAAAGTGCAATTTTGCCCTGAAGGCTTGCTTAATCTGCCAGCTGGATTGTCAAAGCTGTTTTAGTTTTAGAACTGTTTAAAAAGAGGTTTTACTGGGAGAGGGGTTATCAGCATAAGGAGGCCTGCTTTCTCCATCCCTCTGCTTGTGAGACAGGACCTGTTCAGAAATGGGTAGGCAGGCATGTTACCTTGCACCACGGTACAAAATATGGTATTTTGGTAGCGTTATCTGTAGGGGTGCACATCCGAATGTACTGCTTTCTTTGGAATCTCTTAAGTCTGAGGAGTGACCGTCACAGGAATATAGTACATAAATCTTCCCATAAAGTCTTTCTCTGTAGCCCCTAAAAAGGCTTAATGAATCTAAAAATTAATATTCCAGTGCTTTGACTTAAGTTGCCGAGGCACTGCAGTACACCTGCTCATGAATTTCAGCACTTGGTTATTACAACAGATCTAATAATAGCATTTTCTACTGAGTTACCATTCTTTTCCCCTGTCATCTTAACTCAGCTCTCCTCCCAGTACAAGTGGTTTACCTACCAGGGATCAAACAGTGTCTGAACTGCAGCCAGGGGAGCGCTGTGACAGCTGCTATGCGCACCATGGGGACCACACTAGCGCAAGCCACTCCCCACCCGACGTGTCAGGCCTGGTGCCGGGGGGTCCCAGCACAACGTGTTTGTCTCCAGCTTCCGGCCCTGCAGCCGCCCGCTCCTTGGATGCAGAGATGCGCTTCCATCGCTCGCTGCGGCTTGCGCCCACGGGTAAGGGTGGCAGCCAGCCTTGCACCCCCGGGGCAGAGCCTCCCCTCAGGCAGCGCTGCAGCCGGGACCCCGTTCTGGACACCGCCGCCTCCCCAGCAGCTCCGCAGTGCAGTGCGGCACAGGGCAGGGCGCACAGACGCTGCTGCGGCCTGCGCAGCCTCGGCCTGGGGCAGGGGGCAGGCGAGCTGGGTGCGCTTGGCAGCAGCTGGCCTGGGCCATGCTCTGGTGCTGCTCCTAGTGCGCGTGGCCTCGGCAGGTGGCCCTGCAAGAGCCCGAAGGCAGCGCTGCCCACAGGTGAGCGTGGGCCCGGGGCCAAGCGGGCTGGGACAGCGATGCGGGGTGTGAGCGGCGGGGCGCACAAGCCTTGTGGGGAGCAAGCACGAAGGCAGGAACCGCTGGGTGGCTGTTTTAGGAGAAATGTTTCTGAACGACACTACGGCGGTCCCGGTGTCCCTCCTCACAGCGAGAGGGTGGCTGCTTTTCTTTCAAAGGCCAGTCAGAAGGGAACCATGTGGCTTCTGCTGCTCTCACTGACCACTGCCCTCAGCCTTTTTGGAGGAGGGTGGCACAAAACCCCCATACATACATGACTATATATCGTGGAAGGAAAAGTGGACTGTATGCCCCTATTTCCCTAACAGCATATGGTGCTTCCTTCTCTGACATGTCCCCATCTTATATTCCATCTCCTCCATTTTACTGTCGTCCTTTCCCCCTTTTTCCTTCTGCCTGTTCCCGTGGAAGTGCAACGACAATGAAAGAATCCACCTTTCAACACCAAAATTGACGTTTGCCTGACTAGCTGCTGGAGGATGTGGACAGGCAGTGGAAGCGCATTTTAAGCAAGTAAGAGATGACTATGTTGTCAGGATTTTTGGTTGGACTGAATCTAGTGGTTCTTAACATTTTCCCCTCCCTATTGCTGTGTCAGAGCAGCTCTACAGACTGAATTATGTGGTGAGTGGGTTTGTTTTTTTTCCATATTTGTGGTACGCTGCAGGGCTTGTTACTCACAGAGTGAAACCACGTGAAAAAGAAATCCAGTGTCTCTAGGTTCCTTTTAAGTCAATGGAGGGAAGAAATACTTAGATGGGAAGCTGCTTCCTCTGAGAGAAATGGCCTGTAAACTCTTGATTGTATAATAGAGTTTGCTGAGTTTGATGCTGTTTGGCAGTTCGATGGTGGTGTGGGGAAAGGGTAGTATTTGTTCACTGGTTGCTTTCCCCTTGTATATATCTCCTCACAATCACTCTATTCATAATCCTGTTCTTCTTTGTAAATAAGCAGTACATGCTCATTATCCCAGAAACAGTTACCTGTGTGCATGTTAGACTGTACACGAGAGAAAAATGGACTCCACAGGATGCAGACACCTTACCTGAAAAACTGATCACAACTGGGCATGATGAGAAAAGACTACACCATTTAACAAATGCTCTAAAAATGACTAATAAGTGGCTGAGGGTGGAAGAAATCCTGGGTCACCTAGTTTGGCCGAAATATAAGCACAAAACACTAATGTAGAGTCTGCTGGAGTTGCATGTCAGATATTTTAAAAAACCAAGACCCTAAGATGCACAGAAAAGGATCAGGATTAGGAATTCTGGGGTTTGTCCAATTGTGTCCACTGAGAATGTTGGTTTTGATTTATCAACAGAAAAGCTTTTTATATTTCTAAGCGACTTAGATACAGTGGACTAAAGTGAAAGCAAAGAGGACTTTACCACATTATAGGAGCAGACTAGAAATACAGTCTGATGTAAATATTTTTAAAAGACATTAAAGAAATACTATTCATTTTTCCGTCTTGGCTTCTGATTTAATGACAGCACAGCACCATCTAGAGCCCAGGGAGACTCTGACAATTGCTTTGCCGAAGCTGTTTTTCAGCCTAAAGCGTACCTTTTTTTTGCAGATTTCTCAGTCAGGTTCACCTGGCAGCATCTAGGATTATCTCCATGACCCAGGTAACAGTTACCTTAGAAATAGTATTCAGACAACTGATAATCAACTCCTACGTGGGCTCTGTTTCTATTCATGATCTGCGTGCATTCCAGCCAGACTTTTTGGCCTATGTTAGTTTAGTCTTTAAGGGAGGCCCTCGTCAGTTGAAAGATCTGGAGTCCTTCAGCAAAACACAGAAGAGCTGTCATAGTGAAAATTCTCTGCGATGTGTCCACATCCTTTCTGCAGTGGGGGCCCAAACTGGACACAGGACTCCAGATGTGACCCCCGCCCCCCCCAGTGCTGAATAGAGGGGAAGAATCATTTCCCTCAATCTGCTGGCAACGCTTCTACTACTGCAGCCCATGATGCCGTTAGCCTTCTTGGGATTGAGGGTGCACTGCTGGCTCCTGTCCACTGGCTTCTTGCCCACTGTCACCCCCAGGTCCTTTTCTGCAGAGCTGCTGCCCAGCCTGTCGCCCCCAGCCTGCTCCGGTGCAGGGGATCGCTCCCTCCTCAGTGCAGGACTTTGCACGTGTCCTTGTTGAACCTCATGAGATTGTTTTTGGCCCAATCCTCCAATTTGTCCAGGTCACTGAATCCTAGCCCTGTCCTCCAGCGTATCTGCTGCTCCCCACAGCTTGGTGTCATCTGCAGACTTGCTGGGGGTGCCATCTTCCAGGTTGTTGATGAAGACATTGAACAAAACCAGCCCCAGGACTGACCCCTGGGGCATGCCACTTGATACCGGTTGCCAACTAGACATCGAGCCATTGATTATTACTCTCTGAGCCATACATACATGCTCCGGCCAGGTTTCTATCCATTCATCCAAGCTGTACTTCCTTAACTTGCCTGTGAGAATGTTGTGGGAGATCATATCAAAAGCCTTGCTAAAATCGAGGTACGCTGCATCCACCAGTCTCCCCATATCCACAGAGCCAGTCATAGCATCACAGAAGTCAGTCAGGTTGGTCAAGCAGTTCTTGCGCCTGGTGAATTCATGCTGACTGTTCCTGATCACTTCTTCTCCTCCAAGTGCTTAGAAATGGATTCCTTGAGGATCTGCTCCGTGATTTTTCCAGGGACTGAGTTGAGGCTGACTGGTTTGTAGTTCCCTGGATCCTCCTTTTTCCCTTCCTTAAATATGGGTACTACGTTTGCCCTCTTCCAATCATCCGGGACCTCTCCTGATTGCCACGAGTTTTCACAGATAATGGCCTGTGGCTCAGCAATCTCATCAGCCAAATCCCTCAGCACCCTTGGGTGCATCCCATTCATCCCCATGGACTTGTATATGTCCAGCGAGAAAATTGGAAGACTGTGGCCTTAACTGCGAGACAGTCAAGTGAGGGGGAAGCTGGCTACAGGGCAGGACCCAGAGAGCTCCAGTTAACGGATCTGGGTCATCAAGGCAGGAAGTGGCCGGTGGTGTCCCTCAGGGCTCCATGCTTAATCCAGTGCTATTCAACATCTTCATCAATAATTTGGATGTGGGGGTGAAGAGCTCACTGGCCAAGTTTATGGATGACACCAAGTTATGGGGAAACGTGGTCACACTTGAGGATAGGCTGCAGATAGAGGCGGACCTAGACAGGCTGGCAAGTTGCGCGGACCGGAACCAGATGAAGTTCAATGCTGAGAAATGTAAAGTGCTCCATGTGGGGACAAACAATCCCCTGCACACCTACAGGCTTGGCAACACCAACCCGACCAGCACTACAAATGAAAGGGATCTGGAGGTAATAACAGACCACCGCAGTATGAAAGTGAGCCGGCAGTGTGACGCCGTAGCCAGCAGGGCTGACAATACCCTGGCAGGCATCAGTTGATGCATCTCAAGCAAAACCAAAGAAGTGATTCTCCCACTCTACTTGGCATTGGTGAGACCACAGCTGGAGGACTGCATCCAGTTCTGGGCGCTGCACTTTACCAAGGACGTGGACAAGCTTGAGAGAGTCCACCCGCATGATCGGAGACTTGCGCAGCAAGCCATACGAGGAAAGGCTGGGGGATCTGGGACGCTTCAGTCTGAGAAAAGAAGGCTTAGAGGGGATTTGGTAGCAGCTGACCACTACACTAGGGGACGACACCAAGGGATTGGTGAACAACTGTTCACTAGGACACCCGAGGGGAAAACCAGGAGTAATGGTCACAAATGCCTGGAAGACCATTTCAGGCTCAGCTTTAGGAAAAACTACTGCACAGCTAGGGTGTCCAGACTGTAGAATAAGGTCCCTCGTACATTAAACTATGTTTATTTAGAACATAAATAAATTGTACAAGTCAGAACCTTTTACAAAACCCTTCCTTACCAACAAGCTTTTATCTTTGATAGCTGAAGCTATTAAATTGAGTTTAAAAAGTTATCGTAGTAGAAATAAACTACATGAAACAGTCATTCTGATTATCTAGCTGATTATATTGAGTGAACCAGCATTGATACAGTAATTTGAACTACAGTTTATAGCTATATTTACTTATTTATGCCTTACGAATAGATTTAAGTTCAGCACAAATATGTAAAACTAAAATAGATAGAAAATATACATTAAAAAGAACAAAGTGTCACTGGAATTATTCCTACAACAGTTCAAAGCAAAACGGCAAAGGAAATGAAAAAGCCATTAAAAATGATACAATGAAGTGGTATGTGTGCCAGGTAAACATATTATGACACGTTTGCTATCTCCCTGTAGGTATTGTTTTAGAATTTGGTGATTGTTTTATCAAATACATTATATGAATTTCCTTACACTTAGATGATAAAAGGATGCTTTAGTCAAATGCTTTAGATCAGTGGTTATCAAACTTTTTTTTTCATGGACCACTTGAAATTTGCTCAGGGTCTCAGCAGACCCCTTAGTAAACTTTTTTGTTCTCCCCATCAAAGCACACAATTCATATTTTAATGTAAGTAGTCTTACCTTACAAGTACAGGTTTTCTTGATTGTTCCGCAACTTTTCTGCAGACCGCTTGAATGGAGCTCGCAGACCACAGTTTGAGAACCTCTGCTTTATATCATAGAAGCTGTGTGACTAGACTCTTAATGAGTTGTAACATTTTACAGCCATTGAATTCACAGATGGCTTTGGCTAAATTTTGCTATTACTCTCTAGAGTGCTACTAATTCTTTAATGAGCCATACCCAAAATGCCCAGTTTAGCAATTAGCATAGTTCAACCTACTGTAAGCAGAAAAAAGTAAACACATGTTATTTACACTATAGAACTATATTTGGCATCAGTTTCAATCTGAGTCCTCCTAGGCAAGCAAGGTTCTTTGAGTAAATGTGATATCTTTTATTAGACCAACTAAATAGTTGGAAAAAAGTTCTTTGCAAGCTTTTGGGCACAAACGCCCTTAAGTCCGACAGACTCTGCTGGTGTTACGTGTTCTCCAAGGTAGAAAAGAAGCTAATTTACAACAAGCCTGTTTGTGAAAATATAAATGCATGGAAGTTAGGAAGACCATGGGCAGAGATAGGAGGGGAGGGTGGAAGGGAGGGCAATGTGCGAAGCAATGCAAGTGGGCTGCTGGAGGCAGGTTACCTTGGAGTATCACATGTCAGGCAGGTTGCAATGTGTCATAAATCCAATGTCTATATTAGGTCCATGATTTTTTGTATCCAATAGATTTATGGAGTGAAGTTCCTAGGCTTGTCTTCCTAAGCACTTTAAATGGGAAAAGTTTCTGCTTATTACAATGTTTAAGTTCCATGAAAATAAATTAAAATGCAAAATGTCAAGATTTCTTGCGTCTTCCAGTGACCTATCTTCCAACCCTGGCACTGCAGGTTTGACAGGGAATATGAACCCAGAACCCTTTATCTACCCTCATTTGGATGGTCAAGCAAAGTGGCAGAGGGGAGAACTGCTCTGAAAAAGCACATCTTTCAACATGTGTCATTCCTTGACACCCACCCCCCCACCCCCCGCTTACGGGCTAACATGGGGACATGCAGCTAGGTACTGCTTCTTTCTCTTACATTTTAGTACATTATTAATATGGCAGACCATAAACTGACTATGAGCCAACAGTCTACTCTTCTGGCAAAAAAAAAAAGGCAACCGCATCCTGGGTTGTATCAACAGGAGTGTCACTTGCAAATCAAGAGAAGTGATTCTTCCCCTCTATTTAGCACTGGCGAGGCCCCCCCTGGAGTCCTATGTTCAGTTTGGGCCCCACACTTCAAGAAAGATGTGTACAGTCTGGGAAGAGTCCAGCAGAGAGGAACATAATGGTTAGGGATGTCAGAGGCAAGACTTGTGAGGAAAGGCTGAAATAACTAGGGTCATTTAGCCTGGAGACAAGAAGATTGAGGGGGGACTTGATAACACTCTTCAAATACCTGAAGGGTGATTATAGAGAGGATGAAGATTGTCTTTTCTCTGTGGCTGTGCATGAGAAGACTAGGAGCAGTGGTCTCAAGCTACAGCTGGGGAAATTTAAGCTGGAGGTTAGGAGGAACTTTGGCTGCTTATATATGTGCTCAGAGGTCCGGGGGAGGGTTAAGTGGGGAGGTTCCTGGACAGGTGCTCTAATTAAAGGATGTCACATGTATTACAGTGTCACATGTATTAAGCCCTACCCCCAGTAAAAAGTTTGTAGATTGAGAGTAAAAAAAAGAAAAAAAGAATGAAAGAATTCTAGGGTTGACAACCCCGTCCCGCTCCCCGTCCTTGTGAAGTCTTACTGAATTCTGCAACTGTGAAGTGTTACACACGTAACTAGTGAGTGCTTCTCAAATGCATGTCTGCAGTTAACCTTGCTTGACACATACCTCCAAATATGTGTATGTGAAAAAGGTGCATGTGGAAGCCTCGGACAATAGGAAGTGCTTTTGCATAGTTCATGTATGTGCAACAGGCCCTTGTAAGGCAGGTATTGCTCTCTGAATACAAGCAATACAAATATAAAGCCACCCCTGAAAACTGATTCCTTCTTTTTTAGTCATAAAACCTTTCTGCGTTGAACTAGTTTCTAAGTGCTGGGTAAATATTGGGAGTGATCTGAATAATTAGAATAGTGCATACTGGATACCCATGTACACTGTAGATCTGCTGAAATCTACTTATTCTAATGGGAGTAATCTTTTAACTCTTGGCCATAGCTTGAGGGAGATGGCAGTCCTCTCCCATGTTGTTTGAATGGGGGATTCTGAACAGAATCCATTCTTAATTGTGAAGAAACTAGCACCTTGGCCTTAGGTAGGAAAAGCACAGATATGTATGAGGGAATAATACGCACACATTTTACAGGAGCTGCATTTCAAATAAATTCTTCACACAGTTATTAACTGAGTTTGCACGCTTGTTAAAGGTCATGAAATCTTCCCACCT
The DNA here is from genome assembly GCF_001723895.1 of Crocodylus porosus. Classification (NCBI taxonomy): domain Eukaryota; kingdom Metazoa; phylum Chordata; order Crocodylia; family Crocodylidae; genus Crocodylus; species Crocodylus porosus. The sequence goes on along the minus strand of NW_017728935.1, from coordinate 5,360,409 downwards.
CCTTTCCTCCTTCCCTCATGAATGGAAAATGCTGTCATATAAGCTTCAATGAAAGCTTTGTTTGGTCAGGGGCATCCAGCCCAAATCATTTGGTGGTGGGAGAGAGAAATTCTGTGATAATGATGCTGGCCTGCTTTGTCTGCCCCTCAGCCTTCTAGAACCTTTATTTTTATCAAGCGCTCTTTATCTCTTTCAGGAATATGCCCTACTGTGCCTGAGCTTTGAAATTATTTGGATGAATTACTCCATTGCATATTTTAAGAATAAACACCAAGTATCAGAATTTTTTGGTGATGTGGCTCCTTTCCAAGTCTACTCATCTACTAACAGTCATGTTTACTGTTACTGGCAACCCTAAAATGCATGATTTGTTAAGCCTCTAAAATACCTAGTGATCAGCATTGTTAGATTATTTTCATCTCAAAGCATGAGGCTTTACATTAGTTATTGTCATACTAAAGCAGATAGGCTATTTTTTCTGTAATATTTGTATTTTCAGTAAAAAAAAAAAAGACACCCCCCCCAAAAAAAAAACCAACAAAAAACCTCATACAGTTTTCACATTTAGAATCTACTTGGAGCATGTCAGAGGCAAGGTCAACTCTGTAATGGGGGGAGAATTGAAGTAAAGAGGTTAAGGGCCAGATTCTGTTCCGCCAATTAGATTCGTAAGTGGATTTAGATGTGTAAGTGCAATCCTTTTCCACACTGCTCAAGTCCCTGTGCAAACAAGGACTGGCAGCCAGCTGACCTATGTGCAGGGAGAGGTATTAATAGGGTCTTAACTTTGACAGTTTTATTGTTAACCGACATCAATACTGCAGGCTGTATGACAAAAGAAAATATTTTTAGAAATGTTGGCCATGATTTAATTAAAAGCATCTAAGTGCAGTTCCATTTAACAAAACTAAAGAAAGAATGAAATATAATGAGCCCCAAGAAAAAGACCTGCAGTGGGGAGGAGACTGATAAGTGAAAACCGTAGAAAGCTTAGAGGAGTTGAGCTGGAAGGCACCTCCGTGGGTCATCTAGTGGAGTCCAACCCCCTACCTGAGGCAGGATCATCCTTATCCAAACAGTCTTATACAAACCCATAATCTAACTCCATCAACTGCAGGTTGATAAGAAACATTAAGCTTAACAGCAGGAGCCCAGACATCAATTTTTTTGCAAATCCCAGTTCCCAGTTACAATGGAATATCTACCAGAATGGCCTGTATAGGAAAGCAACATTTTATTCATAAATGCTGTGTTTTCAAAGTTAAGATGTACTCTTCAGCATGCCTTAGGTCAGCTAAAGGCTCACACCTTATTTGACAGAACGTACAGAAGAAGGAGGTAACAGGTTTTCTAATGGGATGTGAAGTTTATTTTCTCACTGAAGAACTTTATTTGTAGTAAGTACTTGGTCAAAACAGGGTGCTCTTCACAAAGCCGAGAATAGTATGGTGAGCAATTTTAATCTACTGCAAATATAGACTGTCTAGATGAAAATATGGATAGGATGGACAAATACTAATTCTATCATTGCTGACAGCAGTGTAGATTCAGTAATTCAGGGGAAAAATGTTCTTTTTCTTGGTTAAATACGCGATGAAAATACTTACCGCCTGGAATTCATTTATACAAATAAGACCAGGACGAGATCACAATATCCTCAAGCAGAACAAGAACCGTGCCAGGCAACCCCGAGGCAAAGGTAAGAGCGTTTCAGTAAAGGCTAGAGATATGCGAGCTGTGGAAGGTGTGGATTACCAGGACGTGCTGGGTCCCCCAGCTTATAAGCAAGGCTCAGGTCTCCTGTTCTGGTTTCTGCAAATCTTAAGCTACTTTGTGCTGTTGGGCAGAGGTGTCACCTAGGGATTTCAAGGAAGGCTGCAGGACCCTCTTCCTATCAGAGCTGAAAAGGAAGAAGTTGCCCTCAGGCTGCGTTGACACAAGACTAATGAGCTATTTTACTTTTGCTGCATGTCAGTATTATTTGCTGTCAGTACAATACGAAAGAATTTGAATATGTTACTTTGTTTCATAATTGGTTAAAGATAAAAGACTGATGATTGCTGAATTGCATGCTCCATTTTTTAGTCATAGGTCTTATATATAGTGTAGGATATTCCAGGCAGCAATAAATGTTCGTTCACTCAGGGAATCAGGATAATATTTTTCAAAATATCTTATTCTCTCAACTCAGGCTTATCAGTGAATAATAGATAAGTGATTTAATAAGAACTTCTGCAGTAAACAAAAGCATTCATTTTAAAGACTGTACACTGTACATCGACTTTTAGGGACATGTTGAAATAAATTTGGTGAATGCTATTCTAAACCAGTATATTAAACATTACCTTAACATTTTGAAATGCATTTCACTAACAGATATGTATTCAAGGTAGTATGATACTTAGTAGTTAAGATAGGATGGAGGACAAACCAAAGAACAACAAAGGAAAGTAAACACTGAGAATCAGGTATCAGATAGGTATTACTTTTTCAGCAGACGAGACAGAAATCACAACAGACTCAGAGAGATCTGCTTTTATCATGGCAACTGTGAAAGCTCTGTATTATGAATGCTGTATTTAAAAAAAAATCATTCTTTATTTAGGTGCCTTCAGGGTTCGAATTACATTTTGGCTCTTCGGAGGGCTTTGGTGGGGGTGGGGGTGTTTAACACTAAGTTAAAATACTTCACTGATTTACAAGTCCACCTAAGTAACTCCCCAGGTTCTGATTTTCAAATCTTGGGGGGGGGGGGGGGGCCGGTTCTCATCTCTTATGGGTGGACTCAGCCGCCCTGGTTGCCTTGCTAGGTCCCTGTTTCCTTTACTCTTCTTTCTTTGGACAGAAACAGATAACTCCCATGGTATTTTACAGAGAACTCCTCCCTTGCATGGTGTCAGTGATGTGTTAAGATCCTGTTCATCAGTTTACTTTAGAGCAGGAGTGTCAAATGCACAGCCCATTTAATTTGTCCCACTGGGATACCAGAAGTTGGGGGCAGGTCAGGGTCTGCTGCAGAATTTAGGGCCTCTAAGCTCAACGGCCATGTCCATCAGTAGCAGGGGGAGATATGTCCCTCTTTCCTGCTGCTGTTGGCCTGCTGCCAGTGCCCCGGACATCCACTGCTGCCCACCGGACACCACAGGTCCACCACCTGTGGACCTGGCCCAAGAAGAATCCCATGGTCTGGTACCTGCCTGGGAGGCCTTTGCCCCTGTTTTAGATTGTATCTCTGAGAGCAAATTGTGTGGGGCAGAATACGGTGCTACCATGATGCAATGGGATTGCAGCCTCCACAGAATGAATAGATGGCATAACAGAACAGATGTGCTGGAGCCTAGACTGAGCCATCTTCCCCCAGGATATTACTCTTAGTAGTAATCACATGTTTCAAATACCTACAGGGGATTTGGTTCACAAAAGTGTGTAGGTAAAAAAGTGGCAGATGAACGTCTCGTCCCTGTTTTCACATTTGTTGCCCCGAGAAATCAGTTGTATTCCCAGTAGCCTCCCTATTTAAGGGAAGCATAAAGTTTTCCTGTTGGGCCTAAGGCTCACTGTTACATTGGCGCAACAAGTCGGACACTTTATAGGGAGAGCACTGAATCAGGTACACCCAGAGTGATCTGTCCCCTATTTGTTACCCCCCCTGGTATCCACCATTATTGGATGGTGCATATGTCAGAGGAAACATCTCCACAAGTCATGTTCAACACCTACTAGTAGATCTCTCATCCCTGAATTTGCCTAGTTCATTTTTGCACCTGGCTGTGCTATGTCCCTATACCACCTTCTGTGGCAATGAGTCCCACAAGTTAAGTATGCATTGCATAAAAAGTACTTTCATTTTTTTAGTTTTAAGCCCGTCTCCTACTAGTTTTAGTGGCTCCCTCCTAGTTCTAGTGTTTTAGGACTCGGTGAATAACAGTTCCCTGTTCTCTTTGTCTGGCTCCTTCATAATTTTATTAGACCTCTGTGATATCCCCCCTCAGCTGCTGTCTTTCCAAACTGAGGAGTCCCAGCTAGTATGTATGGCAGCTGCTCCATATCCGTGATCATTTTGGTTGCCCTTCTTTGTACCTTTTCTAATTCACCGTCATCCTTTTGGAGATAAGGAGACCAGAACTGCACACAGCATTCAAGATGTGGGTGCACCATGGATTTGTATAAGGGCACGATCATCTTCTCCATTTTGTTTTCAGTTCTCTTCTTAATGATGTCCAGCATTGTATTGGCATTTTGGGTTGCCATTGCACATTGAACTGATGTTTTTAGATAACTACCTACAGAGACTGCAAGGTCTTTTTCCTGAGTTGCAACACGTAGCCAAGAACCCAGCATCATGTACATATAGTTGAGGTTATTTTGCCCTGTATGCATTACCTTGCACTTGCCAACACTGAAGTTCATCTGCCAATTTTCGACCCACTCAGCCTGGTAAAATGTTTCTCCAGCTCCTTTCTGGCAGCTTGAGATCTGACTACCAGGAATAATTTGGTATCATCTGGAAACTTGGCGATGGCTACTGAGGCCATGTTTTACCCCAGCCTGAAGAAACTGAAAACATTTTTTAAATCATAATAAACAAAAAAGAATGCCTTTTCCAAGCTCTTTGGGATGAGAGAGAGGGGGGTTTTTTTCCTGCATAATTTTGCCATCCCCTCAAGGAAACCATTCAATGACATCATTATGCTCATTGTTTTCTAATTGTTGGAACTAATTTGTCCAGATTAATGCTCTCTGTTCAATTTGTCCAATGCAATTTAATCTCACAACACTACTGGCTTTATCAGTAGTCAGAATAACCCATGAAGAACCCCAGCAGGCAAAAATGCTTGTCGAGTTTAGCTATTGAGGCTGGATGTCAGTGTTTGATAAAAAATGAAGTAATTGTTTGGGTGGTGGGGAGCAACTAGAAAATTGCTGGGTCTTTCTGAATTCTTTATCTTTCATTAGACACATTATCCAGTCGTAATTTGGCTTTTATTTTCACATTTGTCACAGTGCTCTTTGTGTGTCTGCAGTAAAACTGGAGATTTGAAAATTTCATCAAAGCATGCTGTATAAAATCTTGTACAGTTAAAAATATAGAATTGATCTAATGTTTTCTTGAACTGAATTGTGGGCTCTTGCCAGCTTGAAACTGAACACAAATAATAAGGTGACTTTTAAACTTAATGCAGACGTATTTGTTGCAACTTTTAATTTAAAAAAAATGTCTATATACTAGACAGGAAGAAGAAAAAAACCTCTGGGTTTTTATTTGCATAGTAAGTGTCCATTATTGTTCCCTCTTTTGAAAAAGTAAGAAAGCAACCACTTTTATAAGGTGGAGCTGGATACTGTGCCTGGAGTGCAGCTGCCTGTGGTGGGCAAGGACAGTCCTGGCAGCCCGGGGTACAAACTCTGGTCTCCTCTCCAGAGTTCCTCACAACTCGATAGGATTTGTGAATAGCCTCAGTCCTCGACATCATAAACACCTCCTCTGCAGAATCAAAGTCTCAGACCCAAATCCCTTCCAGAGTTCAAGAATTTATCAGTCACATTTTAAGTAGTGTTAGGGTTTTCCTTTATGCACCTTAAATATGAAACATCTTCTATCATGAAACATAGTGGATCTTTGTTTACAACACAGCCCAAAATGTGTTGGAACCAATGGAGTCTTTCAGTTTCCGCCATAGGCTTTGATCTGGATCTCTCCCTTGTGAGCCTGTTCAATCCTTTTAATCCTCTGACCTTATGTATTCGGGACATTGACTACACCCTTCTGTTTTTTAACTTTTTTCCCATTTTCTTTTGCTATGGCACTTTCTTTCTACAATAGTGATGTGAAATACTATTGTCTTGGGACAATTGTAGTTTTCCCTATTGTATTTGCTATGCATGTGCATAAAATCAGTTTTCATTTGCAATGCAAGGCATGTATGTGCTCCTATCTGACCTCTGGCTAGAATGGTCCCAAACCCATATCATGTCCATCTCTTCTTCTACGGGAGCATGTTCACGTCTTTTTCCCCGGGCCATTTTACATGCCACCAGGCTGTGATTGTAACAGAAACATCAGTGTTCTGGGATCAGGAAAGAGCATGATTATCTCAGCCTCAGTGTAAAAAAAATGGTTTTCTGGCCTTCACTCCCACACAGGAAAACTTGAAGATGCAACAGAAGTGCTCGATAAAGACTCAAACCGGAAGGCAAAGAAAATTAAATGTTGTTAAAAATAGAGAGGCCTGTGGTTTTTGGCCACTTAGGATTGGCAATACTGGAGTAGGTTCTCCTAGCCCTTCTGTTTGTGTTTTCCTTAAACTGACTAGGAGTTTTCACCTTAATTCTCAGACATATGCTTAGTTGGCATTTGTGACAAAATGATCTGTCATGACAGGATTTGGGCTCTTCAGCAGCTCCATGTATGTATATACAAACCTGTGGCTTGTGCATAGGTAGAGATCATTTGAAGATCACTACCGTTATACAATTTGTAATTAGTCTTGCAACCTGTGAGAGGAGCTATTAATACCATAATCAGCTGGCTTAGGAAAACCTGTTTCAGAGCTTCTGGCTGGCAGCCTGTCCCCTGATCTAGCAGGACCTGGTGGAATGGAGGGCATTGGGCTCTGCCCAGCTCCCTGGAATGACGCATCTCCTGTCTACACTGCTTTAGTTTCCTTTTCTCCCCATTACTCTCCCACCTGAAAAGATTGTTACCTATGTGTATGACGAAGGACAGATGTAATTGACAATTTGCGTTTTGTAACTAAAGGATCTTTTTTCAGCTCAGCCTTGAGGGCCTAAAACATAATTACGTCTCAGAATAATATTGCTTAAAAACATTTCTTGTTTAATAGCTTTTTATGATCTCTATTTGATATGAAAGATGAGAATCTGGAAGTTGAACATGTATTATGCTGAGGGTCTGATGTTCTCTAAATTGATTTCATAGAATGGAGTTAGCCAAAATAATATAGCTGCAGTTTTAGGATTATTGATTGTCTTGTGTGCAAATTCTCCTAACAGTAGCTCCAATCACATTTAGCATTTACCAATGTATGGGGATTTTTAGATTCTTGGGGAGAGGAGTGTCTTGTGGAAGGTGTATGGGTCTAGGGACCAAATACTTCAGATTATATTCCTGTCTTCACTACTTATTAATGTGGCCTTGAGTGTATTTTTCTAAAATATGTGCTTTAGTTATAGCTACTGGACTAAGGCAAAAAATAATCTGAGACAGCATTATGCAGGTGACCAGGCTGGATAAGTACAATAGTCTATTTTGATGTAAAAATCTGTCATTTAATCTTCCCATGTCTTGGTTTCCCCCTCTCTAAAGTGGAAATGACCAAATGACCTTCTTCACGGGGGTTGCGGGACAATAAGTCGCTGCTTTGGCTGGGGTTGAGTTTTCCTTCTGGCAGCCCGACTGGCTTCTTTGTAGCTGGCAGGAAGCCAGCCCCTCCCCAAGCAAAGTCTTAAAATTAGCAGGGCAGACAGTGGTGAGCTCTGGGGCAGCGGACTTCTAGGTGAGCCTGTATACGGCCCTCTGCCCAGCACCTTATCCTGACTCCAGTCCTTTGCTGGCCCCTGACCCTGGCTCCCAGCTCTGGTTAGACTCGTGTGATGGACTTGCAGATGAGGGTGACTGACCGGTCCATTCCAAGTTGAAAAATGGGGCCCAGTCCAGAGTTGGTGTGGAGGCGCTTCCTGCTCACCCTGGGTCAATGAATGTGGTTCCATGGTATGGGCTGGTAAGCTGGAGTTTGCGGGATAGATCCGTTTGTGCACCAGCCATTGCAACTGCTCATGCATTGGGCTTTTCCTTGGTGTCCCTGCCGGTTTCTGGCACCTGTGAGCAGTGGTGGTGAGAAAGCACCAACAGGGATGGTGAGCAGTGTGGTGAAGGAGAAGAAAAGGCTCTCGGGACTCTGTGCCTTCCTTGTGCAGCGGGTGGGAGGTCCCTCCCTATTAAGGTTTTATGCCCTGTGGGCTGCCTGGGAAGGGTAGGAAGCCACTCAGTAGGCATGCCCAGGCCTCATCCTTTCTGGGACATAGAAAAGCCCCTTGAGCAGCACTGCCCCCCTACATGAAGATGCAAGCCTTAAGTCCTCTCAGTCTGGTAAGTCTTAAGTTTTAGGGTGGTCCCCGCCTCCACCTAACATTGGGTGTTGCCATGGGCTCTTTTCTGGTCCTTGGAAATCCATTCTTTCATTTCCATGTGCACATGAGGGCAAATGTATTTCCTTATTTTTCCTAGCAAAAAATGACTGTTGCCTTTGGTTAAGTTAAAGAGAAGACTGGGGGGGGGGAGGATCCTTCCATACTTGCTTTGCTTTGGAGACAAATTGTGCTGTGTTTTAGGAGCCTGGGTCTCCGGAGGGACCTCCCTGTAGTCAGGCTTGGGGGTTCGGCTCTTGCAGCTTTGTTCTGAGCGCAGTGTCGACGGCAGCAGAAGGCTTCCCGGGCTCAGGCGGAGGACAGAGCCCAGAGCCAAGGGCAGGGAAGGTCGATGTTGGGAGCAGACAGCGCCATCCCCCAGCACCTTCTCCCCGGATTCCGCATCTCGGAGGGTTTCCGCGATAGGGCAGACCGCGGAACGAGTGACCTGACGGGGACCCTCTTATTGTGCTCGGCGCTGCCCTACCGGGCCGCCCGGGGCAGCGAGATCCGGAGCCGTCCGTGGCAGCCCCCCCAGGCTCGTACGGGGGGCAGGGCACAGGCGACTGCAGCCAGCAACCAGGCGGACCCCGGGCGGACGGGGGAGTCCGACCCGGAGCGCTGCCCCTCCGCACGCAGCCGGGAGTGGATCTGGGACCGGCGCCCCGCCCTACCTGCCCCGCTCCCACAGCCGCTGCTTCCTTCCCCGCCACGCTGGTGCTGCTGCGGATCGTAGTGGGACCAATCGGTGCCCGGCGGCCAAAAGCATCAGCCAATCATGGCAAAGAAGTGACCTGACCCCGGCACCACCCACGTAGGCTTCGCAGCCGATCACCGCGCGGCTCCAGCCAGCCGCTTGCTGTCCCCACGCGCCTCTGCCGCTGAACCCGAAGGGGCCCCCGCCAGGCTGCCCGGTGCGGCGCGCTGCCAAGGCATCCTACCCTGGCCCGGCCCGGCCCGGCCCGGCGTCCGGCAGCCGCCGCTTCCAGACTCTTACCTGGCACCTGCGCTGCCCCAAAGGGGCTGCGGCGGCTAGGAACCGCGCCTATCGGCGTGCAGAATTGGAAGGGCCACGTGGGGCCACACAACCAATCAGAGTGCGGCGAGGAGGGGAGGGCGGGCCCCGCCACCGCCTATACATCCCTCCCAGCCTATCACCGCTCGGGGATCAGCTAATCGCAGTGCGAGTGTTCAAGCCCCTCCCCGACCGTCGGACCGCCGAGCCTGCCTCTGACAGCCGCTGGGGAAGCCGGGAGGCGGCTGCGGCTGAGCCCTGCCGGTCTGAGCTCGCCCGCAGACCCAGCACCCGCGCGGTCACTCCGGAGTGAGGGGCCCTGACGGGGATGGGCTGCGGGTCGGGAGCGAGGGGTATCGGTAGCACACGGAGAGGTAGGTGGCTGCGGGTCTGAAAGGAGAGGACCTGCAGCCAGAGTGCCGCCTTCCCTTGTCACAGCCCCCGCGGAGCTCGGGCCAGGACCCCTCCGCCAGGGGCTGCCGGCGCTCAGGCCGTGGGAGCTTTGCAAGCTGCTGCCACAGTACGGACACGAGACATCATCGGCTCTGGGATGGAGTAGCGAGTCCTGCTCCTCCCCAATACTCAGGTAGCTTAATAATAAATCAGCTTGCAGCCAAACCGTAAGTGGCAGCGCATCGGGGTCAGCGCTATGAGGCTGGGGAAGTGCCTGGAACCGACCTGGGAAAGCACAAAACAAAGAGGGCAAATAACACCTGGTAGCTTGTTTCTTGGTAGGGCCTGAGTTGTCCGCAGTGCGCTGGAACCCGGTTGAAATCCCCCTGCATCAGAACGGGCCGCAGTAAAGCCACAGCGTGAGCGGCCAAGGTGCTCTAAGGTGACTCCAGGAACAGGAGGGAGAAAGGTAGATTCCCCACCGAGCCCAGATGCTGTCGGGAGGAGCCTACAGGGACCCCCGCACTTCCTGCAGCCCCGGGTCCCCGCAGGAAAGGTCAGTGGAAGCGCGGCTCACGTGCCTGAGCAGGGCCCCGGGCCTGGGGGCGGGGCCGGAATCGATGCATTGGGCGGGTCAGGGTAGCTCTGCCCTTCACTGGCCTCAGCCGTGGGGCGGGGTCACCGCTCTGTGCGCCGATTGGTCAGACTCCGATCCGCAGCGACCCCATTCCGCCGGCGGGAGACGGAGTGCGTGCGGCGGAGAACAGGGGATCTGGCATGCGGGGCAGGGCCGGGCCGGGCAGTGGGGCTGCTGGACCGGGGGTCCTTTGCCGAAGCCTGCCTGCCCCGCTTCCGGCTCGCTGCTGCCTACGGGCTCCGTTCGGAGATGTGCCCTTGCTAACAATATTTGCACGGAATCCCCCTTTCTTAAGCGGAAAAGAAATGAAATCCCGTTGTTCAGTAAGAGCGGAAAGAAATCGCTACAGTTGTGGAGAGTTTTGGTCCCTCTTGTCATACAAGTCGCATTTTGAGAAGGGGGGGGCGAAGTGACGGTCGAAGAGCTTGAGATTGCAGAGATGTCGATAGTGCGTGTGGGTGTGTAGAAGACATACTAGAATAAACACGGTGATCTTACTACTCCCTCTTAGCACAGGGGAAATCGATGTAGGTATTTGCATATTATGTTGGCGTCTAGATGCATATTAAAACGCGTAGTTAATAAATATATAATAGGTTTGCTGTGTATCCATAAACAGCATAACGACCCCTTCCTCCCCAAAAAGCCCTCTCCGTGCTGCTCGCCGTGCTTCAAACCGCCCCTGCAGCTAGAACTTAAAACAAAATAAAACCCGGCTCCGCGCCCCGCCTCCGCGCCATGACGGACAGTGACATCATGGGCACCCGCCCCCGGAGTATGAAGAAAACCCGGCTCAGTGCTGCCCTCCCGTGGTACGCTCCGAGCACTGCAGCCCCGCGGGGCGGAGACGAGCCCGCTGCTCGGTGCCGCGCATTCAAGGAATCGCCTCAGTGCTGCCCTCCTGTGGCTCGCCCTGCGCGTCGCAGCCAGGAGAGAAGGACGGAGAAGGGAAAGGGTCGGGGCGCCGGCGCGTTTCTAACGGGACTTCGCGGCCTGGCGGTGCTGGCACGTAACAAAACGGGCCCCCTGCCACGCTCCAGAGCTTCGCACTGGGCACGGCAGCCAGGAAATCCAGCCGGAGAAATTAAAACAGGCGCGGCGCTGCCGTCCCGTGCTGCACAGCGGGCATGGCCGCCGGGCGACGAGGGCCGAGCGACACCAAGCAGGTCGGTGCCGGCGGGCTGTGGGTCCTGCAGCACATCGCAGCCGGGCGAGACAGGCGCAGAGAGAGAGGGAAAAGAGGCCTAGCTCGCTCGGGACGTGACTGGAGTAATGACCACGGACACACGATTTACGAACCTTCATTCCGGACCGGGATCGGAATTCCGCGTTGTCATTGGTCATCTTGAGGCATGAGGCGATTGGGTGGAGAGGCCCAATGGGCGGGGTCAGGGCGGCTCCGCCCTGTTCACTTTGATTGGCTTTGGCGGGAGGAGGCGGGCCCAAAAGAACGCCTTCCCCGATCGCATTCTGATTGGCTGCCGGGTATGGCGGGCGCGGTGCACGCTTCTGTGTTCCGATTGGTGCGACTCCGATCCTCCGCGGCCCCGCTTAGCTAGTTGCATCTCCGCTGTCGGGCTCTCCTCTGAGGTGGGTGGTGAAGCGCCAAGCTGTCTGATTGTCCCGGGGCCCCTTTCCTCCCCGCCCGCCGCCCGCGGGGCCTCCCTGTCTCCTGCATGGGCTTGTGTGTGCTTTTAAACCCCGCCTGCTCCGCGCGGAGAGGGCGGCACGAGCCGGCTTTGTTCCGCGTCGCTGTCTCCGGGCTCCAAGCCCCAGCCCCAGCCCCAGGAGGGCAGCGCGGCGCCGGCTGCGGTACCCGGCCGCATCTCCTCGCCGCAATGCCCGGCGCGGCCACAGGAGGGCGGCTCTGAGCCCGGCTTGATCTCCGCCTCAGTGTGAAGACAAACGCGGCTCAGTGCTGCCCTCCGGTGGTGCGCCCCAGCACTGCACCCCGAGGAGCGGCGCCGCGGAGGGGAGACGGACCGGTTGCTCGGTGCTGCCCTCCTGTGGCCGCCTCGGGGTATTGACGCAGCCCGGGCAGGCGGGCCACAAAACCCTGCTCAGAGCGGCCCCCTGTGGCCGCGCCGAGCATTGCGGCGGGGGGACCCGGGCGGGCACCCAAGCCGGCTCCGCGCTGCCCTCGTGGCGCTGGAGCGGGGCTTGGAGCCCGGAGAGAAGGACCCGGAACAAAGCCGGCTCCGTGCCGCCCTCCCTGCTCGTCTCCCTGCGCGGAGCAGCCGGTGTTTAAAGGCAGAGAAAAGGAAGCCCTGCCCTGTGCTATTCCCGGACACTTCAAGCCGGGGTTTGCAGAGGAGAGATGAGGGCAGAGAGAAGAAAGCGGCTTCGGACCCCGCGCCTGCAGCTCGGCCAGGCGGGAGATCAAGGCCTAGAGAGAAGGAGAATAAAGGCCTCGCTCGCTCGGGGGAACTCGGGCAGTGCCCGCGGGCGGGGAGGGGGGCTCGCGCGGGCATTGATTCAGGGCCAGGGAGCGCATCACGGCGGGGATCGGAGGCTCGCGTTCCCATTGGGCGTCAGGAGGCGCCAGGCGATTGGGTGGAATGGTCGCTTGGGCGGGGTCAGGGCCCCTCCGCCCTTCTTCGCTCTGATTGGCTTGTGGCGGGGCAGGCGGGACCAGGAGCCCGGCCTCCTTGTTCACATTCTGATTGGCTGCGGGGAACGGTGGGTGGGAGCGCAAGCTTCTGTTCTCCCATTGGTCCGGCTGCGATCCGTACCGGCCCCGCGCAGCTGGTTGTCCGCCCGCTGAGCCTGGAGCCGCCGTCCCGCTCCCGTGCGGGAAACAGGCCCCGTGCGCGGGGCCTGTCGGGCTCTCCTCTGAGGTGGGCGTTGAAGCGCTAAGCTGTTTGTCTATCCTGGTGCCCCTTCACTCCCCGCCCGCCGCCCGGGGGGCCTCCCTGTCTCCTGGATGTGATTGTGTGGGCCTTTAAACCCCGCCTGCTCCGCGCGAGGAGGGCGGCAGGAGCCGGCTTTGTTCCGCGTCGCTGTCTCCGGGCTTCAAGCCCCGCTCCAGCCCCAGGCGGGCAGTCCTGAGCCGGCTGCGGTGCTCGCCTGTGTCTCTCCGCCGCAATACCGGGCGCGGCCACAGGAGGGCGGCTCTGAGTCCGTCTTTCTCTTTGCCTCAGTGTGAAGACAAAGCCGGCTCAGTGCTGCCCTCCCGTGGCGCGATCCGAGCACTGCAGTCCCGCGGTCCCAGGTATTACGGGCATGCCCGCAGTGCTGCCTTCCAGTGGCTCGCGCTCCGCCTTGCAGCCAGGAGAGAAGGGCGGAGAAGCGAAAGGGTCGGGGCTGCCGGCACGTTGCAAACAGGGCTTCGTGGCCTGGGGGTCCTAGCACGTAACAAAACGGGCCCAGTGCTGCGGTCCGGAGCTTCGCACTGGGCACGGCAGCCAGGAAATTCAGCCGGAGAAATTAAAACAGGCGCGGTGCTGCCGTCCCGTGCTGCACAGCGGGCATGGCCGCCGGGCAACGAGGGCCGAGCGAGAGCAAGCAGGTCGGTACCGGTGGGCACATTGCAGCCGGGCGAGAAAGGGGGAGAGCGATCAGGGAAAGAGGCCTTGCTCGCCCCCTCGCTCAGGGCGCGACTAGAGTAGTAACCGCGGCCGGGCTGGGGAACAAGACTCACGGACCTTCATTCCTGGCCGGGATCCTTGGCCACCTCCATTGGTGGACATTTCACTGCTACAACTTGTGCTCTACGGCCTCCAAGTTGTAAGGGTGTGCCGCTACCCGTGACCCTTCACATTTCTCTTAACTCTCTCTTATTCCACCCTTCTCCCCTCCAGTCCCCATAGAAAGACCTTTCACAGGTAGTTTTGGATCAAACATCTATCACGGCCTGTGCACCGATTCCAGCAGTGGTTTGATAACTTGATACATGTGAAGCCTTCCAGTGGCCACTGAGGACAATTTGCCTTGAAATAAGTCTGAGAATCGGTTAGACGCACAAGTCTGCAGTGCAAGGGGCTCAGAAAAGTGGAAACAAGCAACTGTCTAATTTGTAGCCAAAGTTTTCCACGAAACCAACGCGTGGGGGAAGGCGGTTGGATGGAGAAGGGGCCAGGTTCGGAAACGCCAGTTCCTCGGGGCGCCTCGAGAACCCTGCCCGTGGGCTGGTCTTCATCCGCCCGACAAACCGTGGGTGGGCGGCAGGAGCATGGGTCGAGCACGGGACTGGGAACAGCCGGAGCGGGACACATAGGGGGCCCGGGGCCCTCCTCCCGCCTCGGCCACAATCTCGTGTTGAAGTCTGTTTTTCGGTTGCGGAGCCGGGACGTCTATCCCCGCGCGCGGAGCTGAGGCGGGAATGAAGGCGCCTGATCCGCAGTAAGCACAGATCAGGCCATAGGGTCAATGGCTGATGTGGCTCCACGGCGGCCTATGCGCATGCGCGCTAACCTAGGATCGATAAACAGCGTTCAGCTGATCAAAGCCTGTCAGTGATGCGCATGCGAACTTTCCTTGCCGATGGGCAAACCTTGTGCTCACCCGTACCCAAGTACGCATGCGGGCAAATGGCGGCTCATCAACGTTTTCGTCATCCGACAGCTCTATTCCGCATTCGCAGTGGTTTAATGCTCTTCCTCCAACCCCCCCGCCCCTTTCGCGTAGTTTTAACGACCCGGCCGCTTTCCTGCACACCGGCTCCGCGCGGCGGCGGTTGCGGGCTTGGCGTGACAGGGGAGGGAGCGTCCCTGTCTCCTCCCTCGATTGCCGGACGCGGGGAAACTATTACGTTTGTTCCCAGTATGCATCCGCGTTGGGACTCGGGCCTCGATAATTTTGGAGGCCAGCCGTGTCGTCACGGCCTCGGTAGCCATGGAAATCGGTCGATGAATTCGGCACTTGGCAGCGCTCCCTGATTTCCAGGACGCATGCGTCAATCCACAATACCGGTAATTGATGTGTTTGGCCGCTAAGCCATACGCATGCGCACTTCCCCATGTTCAGCCTCTAACAGCGAGGCACACGCGCATTTGCTTTGACAAGCAAAGGTAGTGCAGCCTATTCCGAAGTGCGCGTGGTTGCTCATGGCCGGTTCCGACAGGGAGGCAGTTGTGCGCGGCGCATGCGCACTGGGTCTCCCCAGTGATGGTTGAACGACGCAGCTGTTTCGCTCCGGTGGCTGCGGGTGCGGGCCCGGAGTGAGAGAGCGGGGCGCCTACGCACACACGCGCGCTGGGTCTCCCCCAGTGATGGTTTAACGCAGGAGTCGATTTCCCACACAGGGAGCGGCGCCGATCTCATCTTGCGGCTTCCCGTTGCCCCTTGTATTGATTACACAGGGAACTGTAGCGCTCATTTCTACTACGCATAAGCATTGTGACTCGCGCCTCATAATTTCGGCACTGGTTGTGTCGTCACTGCCGTGGTAACTGACAACACCCGTGATTCCCAACACGCATGCGGCAATCGACAATATGGCTATCGATGTTTTTTGCACGACGAGCACTCCGCATGCGCACTGAGCATTATCGATGACTGCAGAGTTCTGCTAATCAGCCCATAACCACCGTGCATGCGTACTTGTTTCGCCCTTTCGTGGGCAAAGTACGTCGTGCCTGCGCATGCGTACGCATGGTCTGTCATTCATATTTTCGTCCCGCTGCTGCGAACCAGCCTTGGATTGGCGCTCTCGCTGTTTGTATGTCCCGGTGCCCCTTTCCTCCGCGCCTGCCGCCTGGGGAGCTTCCCTCGCTCCGCCATATAACGGGCGGTGGTCTACGGGGGCGCACGAAGGAAGGACCGTTTGCTTCTCGGCTGATTCAGAAACCTCTCCAGAAAACACCAGATTTCCCTTTTTTAACGAGAAAAACAATGAAAACGTGTTGTTGGGCAGGAAGCACCGCAGGACATCAATTCAATTCACGGGGAGTTTGGGACCCTTGGCATAAAATAGAATAATACTGAGAACAGGGAACCGAAGTGACGGTGTTATTTGTTGCGAACTTAATGGCTTTTGGGACACCAGGTGAAGCGCGGCCATGCCTGTGGGAGGGAGAGGCAGGCGAGTCGAACGGGAGCTCCCTCTCCCTCTCACAGCCTCCCCGCCTGCCAGTGCGCGACCCCTCTGAACGGCACCGGGCGGCTGCCCCGGGCAGCCCTCCACGAGGCCACGTCAACCTAGAGGTCCCAAAGGTGACCGTGAAGGTGTCTAACGCGGGTCTGCCCTTTCCTGCAGGCTCCCCCTCGTGCCCCCGTCCTTGGAGCTGGCGTGTCAGTGAGGAGCTGCAGCATGACAGAAGTGGGACTTGGGGCAGAAGGGCCCCCAGGACCTGTCGTGTCTGCAAGGGTCACTCTGGCCACTCAGACGGGTGTGTGGGGCCTGCACCTGTTCCTTTGAAGTGGCCAAGGCACCATGGGCAACCCGTGAGTACGTCTTTCTGCTTTGACACACTCAGTGGATGCTCAGCTTCTGCCTGGATGCACATCACCATGTGCCCTGCTCCAGTGGTAACAGGTCCAGTCATGGCAGCTCTTGCCTCTACCTGCTGGCAGCACCCTCCAAAAACAATGACCTGCACATTGGCTCGCAGGGTACCGGGGCACCACATCCCACAGACTTGGTATTCTCCCTCCCTGTGCCTGGATGAGGTGTTGATCACTTTCCTCTCTGCAACCTCCAGCCTCATATATCTACAGCTCTGAATAGCTGCATCTCCATATATCTCCTGCTCCATATATGTTGCTGTGTGTGGATTTTGCAATATAGAAGTAAGGCCATTTCTTTTACCTTTAACCTCAATACATAAAAGCGGACACAGCACGTACTAGACGAGTGAAAGGAGAAGTGTTGTGTAAGGGCTACTGAAAAGATATGAAACTAGCTGAATCCGGTCAACAAGGAACCTTGAAAGAGGTACAAGGACTGTTTTTCTAGGGAAGCAGACTACTTGGCAAGAGTATATAGAGCATGCTGTCACGAGAGTTAAACTTTGGGGTTCACGCGCAGTGTCACCTGATTGGATAGAGTAGTAGTTTAGTTAGTAAATGATTGGGTATTTTCGCAAACACGAGCCAATGCTAATGTACTAACTAAGGTATAAAAGAAAATTATATCTAATAGGCGGGGTCCGTTTCCGGAGGCACCTCGCTGCAGCGAATAAAAAATTCTGTATCTAACTTTGGGTACTTGCTCTGCGTAATCATTGCCCCAGCCTAGAGCAAACTGCACGTGGCTTATGAACATAATTTGTAACAATGTCTAACTCTGTATATCTCCATCTCCATGTATATCCAGCTCTATATATCTCCATCTCTGTACATCTCTAGCTCGCTATATCTCTAGCTCTAAATATGTCCACCTCAGTATATCGCCATATATCTCCATCTATATATATCCCCAGCCCTAAATATCTCCAGCTGTAAATATATCTAACTCTAAATATATCCAGCTCCTTGTATGTGCAGTTCCATCTATGTGCAGCTCTGTATACCTCCAGCTCTGTATAACTCCAGCTTTAAACATGTCCAGCTCTAATCATGTCTAGCTCTGTATGTCTCTAGCTCTGTATATCTCCAGATCTATATATCTACATCTCTGTATATCTACAGCTCTATATCTCTCATGCTCTGAATATCACCAGCTCTATGTATATCCAGCTCTGAATATCTCAAAACACCTGGACACAGGAGTAGGAGTAGATATCATTGACTTAGACTTCAGGAAGGCCTTCAATACGGTATCCCACCCCATACTGGTGAACAAATTAAGAGGCTGTGATTTGGATGATTACAGAGTCCGGTGGGTGGCAAATTGGCTAGGAGGTCGTACCCAGAGAGTGGTGGTGGATGGGTCAGTATCGACCTGGAAGGACGTGGGCAGTGGGGTCCTGCAGGGCTCGGTCCTTGGACCGATGCTCTTCAATGTCTTCATCGGTGACTTGGATGAGGGAGTGAAGTGTACTCTGTCCAAGTTTGCGGATGATACAAAGCTGTGGGGAGAAGTGGACACACCGGAGGGCAGGGAACAACTACAGGCAGACCTGGACAGGTTGGACAAATGGGCAGAAAACAATAGATTTGATTTAACAAGGAGAAATGCAAAGTGCTGCACTTAGGGAGGAAAAATGTCCAGCACACCTACTGCCTAGGAAATGAGCTGCTCAGCAGCACAGAAGCGGAAAGGGATCTCAGAGTCCTAGTGGACTCCAACAAGAATGTGAGTCGTCAGTGTGACAAAGTCATCAGCAAAGCTAACGCCACTTTATCGCGCATCAGCAGATGCATGACAAACAACACGGAGGAGGTGATACTTCCCCTCTATCGGGCACTGGTCAGACCGCAGTTGGAATACTGAGTCCAGTTTTGGGCGCCACACTTCAAGAGGGATGTGGATAACCTGGAGAGGGTCCAGAGAAGGGCCACTCGTATGGTTAAGGGCTTGCAGGCCAAGCCCTACGAGGAGAGACTAGGGCACCTGGACCTCTTCAGTCTCCGCAAGAGAAGCTTAAGAGGCAGCCTTGTGGCTGTCTATAAATTCATCATGGGGGTACAGAAGGGAATTGGTGAGGCTCTACTCACCAAGGTTCCCCTGACGGTCACAAGAAATAATGGCCATAAGCTAGCAGAGAGCAGATTTAGACTGGATATTAGGAAGAACTTCTTTACACTTAGAAGTGGCCAAAATCTGGAATGGGCTCCCAAGAGAGGTATTGCCCTCCTCTACCCTGGGGGTCTTCAAGAGGAGGTTAGATAGGCATCTGGCTGGGGTCATCTGCACCCAGCACACTTTCCTACCTATGCAGGGGGTCGGACTCGATGATCTATTGAGGTCCCTTCCGACCCTAACATCTATGAATCTCCACATTATATATCTGAATAGCTACATCTCCTATATATTTGCCTCTCTGAATATCTCCAGCTCCGTATATCTAAAGCTTCATACACCTCCAACTCTGAATATTTCTAGATTCGTATACATACAGCTCTACATATCTCCACCTCTATATATCTACAGCTTCATAAACCTACATCTCTATATATCTACCTCTCCGAGTATCTTCAGCTCTGAATATCCCCAGCTTCATATATCTACCCCTCTATATACCTCCAGCTCTGAATATCTTCAGCTCTGAATGCCTCCAGCTCCACCTTTCTATACCTACCTGTCTATATATCTCTAGCTCTGCATATCTCCAGCTCATATATCTCTAGTTCTGCATATCTCCAGCTAGCAATATATTCAGCTCTGAGTATCTCTAGCGCTGAATAGCTCCAGCTTTAAGTATCTACCTGTCTATGTATCTCCAGCTCTCCATATCTCCAGCTTCATATATCTACCGGTATATATATATCCAGCTCAGTATATCTTCAGCTCTGTATATCTCCAGCCTCATATATCTACATCCCTATATATCTACCTCTCTGAATATCTCCAGCTCTGCATATCTCCAGCTTCATATATCTATTGTGTGTATGTGTGTGTGTGTGTGTGTATATATATATATATATATATACACACACACATCTTCAGATCAGTATATCTCCAGGTTCATATATCTACATCTCTAAGTGTCTATCCCTTTAGGTATTTCCAGGCCAAAATATCTGCAGCTCTGAATATCTCCTGCTCTACAGAAGTCCAGCTCTGAATAGCTCCAGCTTCATATATTTCCCTTTCTATATATCTCCAGCTCTGCAAATCTTCAGCTGGATATAACTACATCTCTATATATCTACCTCGCTGAAAATCGAGGGCTAAATATCTGCAGCTCTTTAATATCTCCAGCTCTGAATATCTCCAGCTTCATATATCTACATCTGTATATGTCTACCTCTCTGAGTATGTCCACCTTTGAATAACTCCATCTTTGTATATCTACCTTTGTATATATCTCCAGCCCTGCAAATCTCCAGCTTCATATATATACATCTCTATATATGGACGGATCTGAATATCTCCACCTCTGAATAGCTCCATCTTTATATATCTACATTTCTGTATATTTCCAGCTCCATATATCTACTGCTCTCGATATCTCCAGCTCTGAATAGTTCCAGCTTCATATATCTACATCTCTATATATCTACCTCTCTGAATATCTCCAGCTCTGATTTCTCCAGCTTTATATATCTACCCTTCTATATACCTACAACTCTGCATATTTCCAGCTTTATATATATACCTTTCTATATATATCCAGCTTCATATATCTACATCTCTCTATATCTCCCTCTCTGAATATCTCCAGCTCTGCATATCTCCAGCTTCATATATCTACATCTCTCTATATCTACATCTCTCTATATCTACCTCTCTGAATATCTCCAGACTCTGCCCAAGCCCGAATAGAAGATGCCTCCCCTCCTTGTGCCCACAAGTGCAGCTCCAGTGGGCGTAGCACCAGTGCAAGCCGTAAACTCGGAAGGGACCGGTGCTATTGCTGTCTCCGCATTTATTCCAGTGCTGGGGAGCCGTGGGTAAAATGCTGCTCTTCTCCCTGTGCTACCCTGGCTGTTGCTTTTGCTCTGATAGTGAAGTTTATGCCATGATCTTCACTGCATGGGCAAGGGTGAGCTTTCAACAGTGTCCTGTGGTTTTGAGTGCCCACCATCAAGCCCCTGTCAGAGCTGTGATAGTCACACAGCTGTAGGGGTTTCCACACTTTCTGAAAACCCAGGCTCTTTCGAAGCCTCTGGCTACGCACCCAAAATCACTAGTCAATTCTTAATATCCTGGCCAGTGTCTAGGGGCAGGGTCATAGCACTTGACTGAGGTGCTGACCTATGCCATTGTCTGCCCAAAAGGGATTTCTGTCTCCGCTGAGAGCCCTGGGAGGCTTCAGTGACTGTGCTAAGCAGACAAGACGATCTTGCGCTCAAAGAAGGAACTCTTCTACACAAAAAGGAGCCCAATTCTGTCCTGTTACACCAGTATCACCAATAACTTCTTTCAAGTGGATGGAGTCACGTGAGGATGAAGGGGGGCAGAATCCCAGTAGACTTTTCCTTTCAAATAGCACAACAGGTGCATAGTGTCTACAGGTCTGTTGGAGATGTGTGAAGGGGAGCTGCTGGTAGGCCAGGGCAGGGAGGGTTTTGGCCCAGAGCCCTGGCAGTGCCTGAGCAGGGATGCCCAGCAGGTGGTTTGGCACTCGGTGCAGCAGGAATCTCAGGGGGGGCGAGGGCCCAGGCTCCGACCCGCCTCTCCCCACCGCAGCTCCAGCACACGCGGTCGCCTGCACTTGCCCTTGTTCCAGCCAAGGCGGGATCTGCCGGGATCAGCTCTGGCCTCCAGCAGACAAGACAAGACCTGGTGTCTCCGTACTGGGGGGCTTGGACCGCTGCAGGGGTGGGCTCTGGCATGGCAGCGAAACGCTGTGGAGGGAAGAGGCACGGGCCTGGCTGTGACGGGACAGGATGTGAGGGGCTGCCTTGGGGGCATGAGGCTAGGGTGAAGCTCATGGTGGGCAGTGGTTTTTGCCGGACCAGAAGCGCACGGGCTGGGCGCTGTGGGCGGGGGACGGGTGTGGCCCTGCAAGAGTGGGCCCAGAAAGCAGAGCGGCAGAGCGGGTGGCAGAAGGCATCACGGCAGCCCTTGGGGAGCACGGACTGCAGCGCGCCAGGAGGGAGCATGGAGTCTCCCCCGTGTGCAGGGGCAGGACCCTGTCTTTTGCCCGGCGCTCCCGGTGCTGCAGCAGCTGTTCTGGCCTCCTGGGCGGGTCGTGTGGGAGACCGCGTCCCCAGGGCACCGGACTTGTCAGACTCTCTTCTGAGGCGGCTGTTGAAATTTGAACCTCTGGTCTGCCCCGTGCCCCTTTTCTCTTTGCCTGGGGAGCCTCCCTGTCTCCTCGACGTGATGTGAGGTGGTCTACAGGGAAGCACGTGGGCCCCAAGAAGCACCGTTTGCTTCTGGGCTGATGCTGAAACCTCTCTGGGAAGCACCTTGCAAAGCACCACATTTCCCTTTTTAAAGAAAAAAAAATGAAAACCTGTTGTTCAAAAAGCACCACTGAACATCAGTTCAATTCTAGGGGAGAGTTCGGGACCCTTGGCATAAAACAGTATGATATTGAAAACAGGGCGTTGAAGTGACAATGTTATTCATTCCATACTTACTGTGAAAAACTTTAACTGTACAGAGATGTATCCAATAAGGATGTGTGCGTGTATACTGAGATGGAGCCAGTGTGTCTGTGTGTGTAATACACACCCTAATTAACCCAGGGATCCTATTACTACCTCTCTCTCTATACATGGCGATAGTGATAAGGCTGTTCACCTGTCACCCTTGCGTATAACCCACACCAGCGTCTGTAGTTAGTGCATGTATCACAGGTGTCGCGTGCGGCCACACTCGGTGCGAAGACAACCCGGCTCCGTGCTGCCCCCGGCGGCGCGCTCCGAGCGCTGCACCCCGAGGAGCGGCGCCGCGGCGGGGAGCGGACCGGCCGCTCGGTGCTGCCCCCTGTGGTCCGGCCGGGGCAAGGCCGCAGCAGGTGAAGGCTGCGATAGGACCCCCGTGTTCCCGTTGGGCTGTATGAGGAGCGCAGCGATTAGCTGCGAGGGTCGTGCGGGCGGGGTCAGTGAGGCCCGGCGTGCGCCGCGTGCGGTGTCGCGCTGCCCGCGGCTCCTTCTCGGGTGTGTCGCTGCTAGCAAGGCTTGCACGGAAATGGTCTTCTTGAAAGAGAGAATGAAATGAAAACCCGTTGTTGCTCGGTAAGAACTGGGAGACATCACTTCAATTCTAGTGGACAGCTGGGGATTCCCGGTGTAAAAGAAGTAACGTGTTGAGAACGGGGCGGAGGTGACGGTTGTAGTCATCGCGGGCTGACTCTGAAGAACGTGAACCGGTCGTGGGCCTGAGAGAGATGCAGAAGGTGTGTGGGGTGTGTGTGTGTACATACCATAGCAATTGCAGTAATCCTGCTGCTCTCTCCATCAAAGGGGACGTAGCTGTCGGTATTTATGTCATTGTTTGCCTCGCAGTGCTTATTAATGTGTTTAGTTTTACATGCATGCTCAGTATGTTGTGCACCCATATAGAGTATTAAAATATGTTTTTGAACCCCGCCCCCCACAAAAAAAGTCTTGGTGTTGCCCTCTTGCCCTTCCAGCTGGGCATAGCAGCGCAGGGATAAAGGCAGAGAAGTGGGCCGTACCCAGTGGTCTCCCTCACTCCCGACCTGCAGCTTCCCTTGTTCCCAGCGGTGCCCCTGACTTCTGACCTGCAGCCCACCCGTCTACCCAGTGATGCCCCTCATGCCCAACCCTCAGGACCCCATTTTTTAGTGGTGCCCCTCACTCCTGACCCACAGCCCCCACTTGTACCTAGCAGTGCCTCTCCCAAGCCACAGCCCCCCATTTCTCACTGGTACCCCTCACTCCCAACTCTCAGCCCCACTTGTACCCAGCAGAGACCCCCACTATTCCAGTCCTGCACTCCTCTCTCGCAGACACCCCACTCCTGTCAATGCCCCCCAGGCCCTACCCTCACCTCCCTGTGCCCTGTGGCCTGGACTGCTTCCCCCCCACCCCAAAGAGACCTCAGTCCTGACCTACAGTCCCGTGCTGTTCTTGCCTCAGGCTCTCCCCCTCCCTAATCCCTGCTGTAGCCCCTGCTCTGCCCAGTTCCCAGCCCCACAAGAGCAATGGGAGGGCCCCTACTACAGCCACGCGTTGGGCATTGCTGCTGAGCCTGTAGCCCGGGATTTTCTGTGCACAGGATGGGCCTCCTTTCCCTCATGCTCACCGCTCGGGACCACACCACAAGGGGGGAGCAGGCAAGGGAGAATCACCTGCTTTGTGTGGTCAACCTAGCCAATGCATTTCTCAATTATGGGCCAGGGTGGATTGATTTAAATCAAGGCAATTTTAAATCACCAAGAGAAAACCCTGATTTAAAGTGATTTAAAGATTTCCACTGATACTTCTTCACATATTTCTTAAACAGTGGTACAAATCTGATCACTAAAACATGTTATTTTAAACACAATACAGCGTTTTACAACATCTGTCCTTAAACTGGTTTTTTTTTTAATTTTCAAATTTTATTAAGTCTGACAGACAAGTCATCACAACACTAAATGTACGCTGTCCTTAAACCTTCTGCAACTAGATCTCATCTTCCCCACTCCCACTGTCATTTTTATTCATAGACTGAAACAGGAATATGAGTTTTCCTGCCTTTTCAGCTCCCAGTCGATTTCTTAGCTTTGAATGAATAATACCAAACGATGAAAATATCCTCTCAGTGCCTGCAGAAGAAGTTGCCGCTGTGAAAAGTTGGCTTAATACCTGAAGGAACTCGGTTTCAAGGTGCCTGCCTAATCGTTTCCACCAGTTCAGGGGAGTGACTTTGTTCAAACCATCAGCAGGAAACGTGTACTGTGTAAATGGTTCCCCTCCAGCCCTGAAATGTATTTTGACTGGCATAACTAAGGAGTGATTTTGAGTTGCCCATGCAATGGCAGCAGCATCTTCGTCAGAAGTTAGGCATCCCCCTTTATATCTGGGGTTGAGAGTGTTCTCAGAAAAATGAGGTGGAGTTAGTGGTTGATCCATTTGCTTTTTCATTGCCTGCAGTTTAACTTTCTGATTCGGTATTTCTTTCTCCAGTGTCTCTCAAAGTGCCTTCCAAATTTCGACAGCATCAGCAATGCAGCAACAATCGCTCTGAAGTCTAAGGCTATGGATGTAGGCTTCAGTGTACTGAGCATATCCTCTACATTCCTCTTGAATCCAATGTTAGATACTTTGGATGAGATGCTTCCATCTATTTTATCATGGTTTTCTTCACAATTTTGATGAGAACAGGCCAGTTCTTAATAAATTGCTCAAAACAATTAACCACAGAATCCCATCAAACATTTTGAGGGAGAATCAGATTGGATCCTCCTGCTCTCTTTGGTAAAGCTGGTGCAAAATGGTTGCTACGGAAGCATTTTGCGACTTCAGCAACCTTTTTCTTTTATTCCTGGAGAAGTACCTAAGTCTTTGGCTAAAAGATGCATTGAATTGGCACTGCAGCCATATGTTCTTAAGGAGCATCCTTCTGTTTCTTCTTCTAAGTATCTTCTCATCTTTGCCACGTTTGCAGCGTCGTCTGTGACAAAACTACGCACGTGACAGTTGAATTTTTGTTCACAGTTTATTACAGCTTTCACTGCCACTACTTTTAAATATTCTGCTATGTGGGCATTTCCCGATGCATCTCTTGTTTCTGAAAGATATGCATCCCCATCTTCTGTTGTCACAGGCCCATATTACTGGATCATTGTGTACATTGCTCCACCCATCAAGGCTTAAGCTGGCAAATTTCCCCTCGGTGTTTCTTGCACACTGTTCAAGTTCCTTCTCATCCACCGTATCTAGCCACCTTCCACCCATGTCTGCTCTGCCAGGTGGAGTGCAGCCTGGTCGTAAGCACTCAACCATGTCAATGGAGTGCTTATTGTGAACAATGCGAAAAGGAGAAATTGTGGCATCGATGAACCGAGCAGTCTTTTCATCTGTGGTGTCTTGTTGGTATTTGCTGTTCCTTACTACAAACCCATCCACGGTGGTGGATTTACTGGATGATTGAAATCTTTTGCTTGCTACTGGTACTTTGTTTTCTGAAGTGTGTTTAGTTGCAGCACTGCTGCTAAAAATATCAGTGGATGACTCTGAAGTTGTTCCAGATACGTAGTCAAAGTCTCTTATGCTAAAAATGGGATCCTGAAATGAAAATGGTTTTTGAATAGTCATTCTTTTCCTTTCTTCTCACTCTATTATTCAGCTAATCATTTACATTTTTTTAAGCAAGGATGCACATCCGATTCCAAATGACCAAAAAAACAAAGACTGACTGCACTTAGAATGCACTTAATTTTGGAGTAAGCCCCATTGAACTCTCTGGCACTTCTGTTTTTGGAGAAAGCACGTGTAGAATGGTGTTCCCTTGGGAAAGCTGAGTTATGCTGAAGTAAAATAGGGAATAGACTTATGGCATCACCATTACGGTGTTCTATCCGTCCTGCGGGGCCCCTAAAAAAAATTGGAAAATGAAAATTTATCTGTTAGTAGGACCCAGGGGAAGCCTGGTGGGCTCCTGCAAGAGCATGACCCTCCCAGCCCTGCCCCGCCAGCAGGGTTTTCTGGCCTGGGACCATATGGCTGCCCCAGTGTGGGAAACATAGGTAAGGGGGTGAGTGTGGGGAAGGGCAGGGGACTAGTTGGTGCTGAGAGCGCGGAAAAGTGGCCCCTCCCCTGCCCCGTGGCTGACGCCCTGCGCTGCAGCCCCTCGCAGCTTGCGTGGGGCTGTCCTGAGCAGGCACAGGCAGCCCCACGGTGCAGCTGGTACAGCCCAGCCCAGCTTCACAGACCCCTGCCAGGCTGTGCGCCCTGCTCTGGGCCCCGCCGGTGGTGGCCCTGGGACGTTGCTCCCAAGATGGTGACCAGGGGGCAGGGCACCTGTCAAGGGGCGGGGCTACCCATGCAGCCCTTGACAGCTTGCCACAAGTTGGTAAGCGGCCCTCCGCCTGAAATAATTGCCCGCCCCTTGTCACGGTGATATTCCAAAATAAGGGGTATGTATTATGTCATATAAAGTAAGAGAAGGATACCCAGTGGCAACTGGCAACTCTAGATTTCTTTTACTGCAGCTTTCTGTACCGTAAACTTGGGTGATAAATTAGTCAACTAGGTTTAGACTCTGTTGCAGGGCACTAAGGTGCCTCCTCCTTTAAGGGCGGAAACTACCTAGAGAGAGGGCCCTAGCAGTCAGGCAGGTGCAGGTTACTGTGGCAGCAGGCCCAAGGAGGGAATTAGCCTGCACCTGCGGCTGGTCAGCTGACTGGAAGAAGCAGGGCCCTGGGCACATGTGAACCCCAGGGCTGGGGCTAGAGAGTGAATTCCCTGCCAGTAGCCAAAGGGGAAGGAGCCTCTAGGGAGGAATTGCCCAGAGATGCTGCAGCTGCCAGATATGCTGCACTTAGGGCTAATGGGGCTCCAGGAGCTCACCAGGTGCCCTTGCCTCCAAGGCACTTAGTGCCAGGGAAGAAGTTTGACTCTTTTAAAGGGACAGAGCACATCCTGAACTTTGTGTGTTATGTTATAGCCCAGGGGCTCATATTTTTTGGTTGCTGTTTTATAATACCGGTGGATTGGACTGAGGCTATTGGGAAGGAGGAGGCCTCATGGGGGCCCACTATAGTGTCGGGACTGTGGCACCGGGGGGGTGCAGGGACAAAGCGGGTGAGCAAGACCGCAGCACCAGGGAGTGCAGAGACTAAGGGGGATGGAGGGTGCCATCTGCCGACCTGACCCCATGGCACGTGAGGTCTGCTGCCTGCCTGGGGCTTAGATTCAGCATGCTGCTGAGATGATCCTGGCCCTCATTCAACCCTCAGACCAGTACCCCATGGTCCTAATCCACGTGGAAACAAATGACGTGGCTGGGAGCAGTCCAGACGGCATCACGAAGGACTACAAGGCCCTCGTCGGCCAAACTCAAGGAGACGGGGCGCAGATGGTATTCTCCTCTATTCTCCCGGTAAGCAGACGCTGACTGCACCATGAGGCCTGCATCAGAGTGGTCAACCGGTGGCTTCCAAGTTGGTGCTACCAAGCAGGCCTCAGGTTCTTTGACAATAACCCGCATTTTTGTGCGGGGGACATGCTTGGGTGAGACGGGCTTCATCTCTCCCCTAAAGGCAAGTGTGTCTTCTCTTCCAGGTTGGCTGATCTCGTACGGCGTGCTTTAAACTAGCTTTGCTGGGGTATGGGGCCACAGGGGGACACGAGGATACTTCTCAGCTAAGACAGGTGACGAGCACAAGAAGTACCCAAGTAAGTGACAGAGATCTGGAGAGTCCTAGGATCAAGGGGGCGGTGCTTAGAAGGTCTTAAATGCCTCTACACTAGTGCTCGCAGTATGGGGAACAAGCAGGAGGAACTTGCGCTCCTGCTAGCTAACACAAACCCGGACATAGTAGGGCTCACTGAAACCTGGTGGGATTTGACCCATGATTGGGCAGTAAACATTACAGGCTACAGGCTGTACAGGCGGGATAGCATGGGGAGGAAAGGGAGGGGTGTGGCGCTCTATGTCAAAGAGTCCTTAACAGCACTGGGTCAGAGGAGGGGCACACTGAAGTGCTCGGAGTTAGAATACAAGGGGGTCGGGGGGAAAGGGACATAACGGTGGGGGTCTATTACAGACCACCCAACCAGGGGGAAGAGCTAGACCAGGAATTCTTAAGTCAGCTTGCAGAAGCAGTAAAGTCAAGGGACCCAGGTCATCATGGGTGACCTAAACTACCCGGACATCTGCTGGGAGGAGCAGTCAGCCAGGTCTGACCGCTCACGTAGGTTCCGCGCTGAGATACAGGACCTCCACCTAACCCAGGAGGTGCACAGCCCAACAGGGGGAATGCCTGGTTGGACCTGGTCCTGGCCACAGGTGACAAGCTGGTGAGGGGACTGTGGGTGCTTGATCACCTGGGCGATAGCAATCATTGCCTGCTGGAATTCACCATCCAGTGCAGGGTATCAAAGGCCTGCAGCAAGGCAGCGGCCTTTGACTTCAGGACAGTCAATTTCAGTGAGTTAAGGAGATTAGTCAAGGAGGCACTGAGGTCCTGGAGGGTTAGGGGTGTTGGGAGTCCAAGATGAGTGATCGTTCCTTCAAGAGATGATCCGAGCCCAAAGGGTGACAGTCCCAACATGAGTCAAAGGGGGAAGAGTGCTCAAAAGCCCCCGTAGCTCGCCAGAGGCATTCAGGAACATCTGAAAGCTAAAAAGGAAGCGTGTACCCGATGGAAGGCAGGGGCCATCACCAAGGAGGATTATACCTCCGTTGCTCAGGAATGTAGGGGGGCTGTTAGGAGGGCCAAGGCAGAGACCAAACTAGGACTTGTGACCAGAATCAAATCCTTTTTTAAATACATAGGAAGTAAAAAGAAGGCACTGGGTAATGTGGTGCCCCTGGGGGACATGCTTGGCAATCTGGTGGTTGCACCAGATGACAAAGCTGACCACTTTAACAAATTCTTTGCCACCATTTTTCTGAGCAGGGACTGGGACATTCCCTCCTCCCGCCCCGCCCCACTGGGATTCCGGACAGTCTCAGGAGAGGCACCGCCAGGCGTAGGGTCAGTGAGGACCTAGTAAGGGAACTTCTGGTGGGGCTGGGTGTGTTCAAATCAGCAGGTCCAGATGATCTCCACCCCAGAGTGCTGAGCTAATTGGCAGAGGTCATTGCAGGGCCCCTGGCATGGCTTTATGAGCATTTGTGGTGCTCTGGCGAGGTGCCAGGGGACTGGAGAAGGGCCAATATGGTCCCCATTTTCAAAAAAGGGAGGAAGGAGTACCCAGGAAACTACAGGCCTGTTAGTCTTACCTCGATCCTGGGGAAGCTTTTTGAGAAAATGATCCAGGAGCACATCTGTGAGGAGCCAGCAGGGGAGATTATGCTCAGGAGCAACCAACACGGGTTCATTTGGGGCAGGTCCTGTCAGATCAGCCTGGTGGCCCTCTACGGCCAGGTCACAAAATCCTTAGATGCAGGCGTCGCAGTGGACGTATTCTTTCTGGACTTTAGGAAGGCCTTTGACACTGTCTCTTCACCCCGTTCTCATTAAGATACTAGGGGACTGTGGTGTAGATACCTACACAGTCAGATGGGTCGCGAACTGGCTGGAGGGCCTCATGCAGAGAGTTGGTGGTGGACGGGTCTTATTCGACCTGGAGGGACGTGGGCAGTGGGGTCCCCCAGGGCTCAGTCCTCGGGCCCACACCGTTCAACATCTTCATCAGCAACTTGGACAAGGGGGTAAAAAGCATCCTGTTCAAATTTGCTGATGACACTAAGATGTGGCGGGAAGTGGGCACGCTAGAAGGGAGGAATAGGCTGCAATCGGACCTGGACAGGTTACAGGGTTGGGTGGATGAGACTGGTCAGGCCACAGCTGGAGTACTGTGTCCGGTTCTGGGCGCCGCACTTCAAGAGGCATGTGGACAGCATGGAGAGGGTCCAGAGGAGGGCCACTCGCATGATCAGGGGA
>NW_017728935.1:5320158-5330053 GCF_001723895.1 Crocodylus porosus | reverse complement strand
CCCCAGTGCTCTTTCCTGCCATGGCAGGGGGTCGGACTAGATGATCTGCTCAGGTCCCTTCCGACCCTAGAAACTATGAAACTATGAAATTTCTGTTTAGGTGGTGGTGGGGGGATTCTTTGTGAGTCAGACAGTCTGGGTCCTGTCAGGGTTCCCCAGGAACATGGAGTTGAGAGGTAACACCACCTTGCGCTGGATGGTGAATCCCAGCAGGCGATGATTGCTGTCGCCCAGGAGGTCGAGCACCCGCAGCCCCCTCACCAGGTCGTCGCCCGTGGCCAGCACCAGGTCCAACAGGGCCTCTCCCCCGGTGGGGCTGTGCACCTCCTGGGTTAGATGGACATCCTGTATCTCGGCTAGGAACCTACGTGAGCGGTCAGACCTGGCTGACTGCTCATCCCAGCAGATGTCTGGAAAGTTCAGGCCACCCATGATGACCATGTCCTTTGACCTAACTGCCTCTGTGACCTCACATGAGAATTCCTGGTCTAGCTCTTCCCCTTGGTTGGGTGGTCTGTAGTAGACCTGTAGTAGACCCCACCGTTAAGTCCCTTTCCCTTTCACCGCCTTGTATTCTAGCCCAGAGCACTTCAGTGCGCTCCCCCTCTGACCCCGTGCTACGTGTTGAGATGTGTATTCCTCCTTGACATAGAGCAGCACACCCCGCCTTTCCTCCCTGTCCTGTCCCTCCTGTACAGCCTATAGCCCTTGATATTCACCGTGCAGTCATGTATTGGGTCCCACCATGTTCTGGTGAGCCCCACTATGTCTGGGTTGGTGTCAGCTAGCAGGAGGATGAGTTCCTCCTGCTTGTTCCCCATACCATGAGCGTTTGTGTAGAGGCACTTGAGGCCTCCTGAAGATGTGTGCACTGGGCCCCTACTCTCAGTACTGCTCTGGCCCCTGTTGCTTACCTGGGTATTTGTTCTACTCATCGTCGGTCTAGGCTGGGCTGTTCTTGTGGGTGATGCTTGGATTAGTGGTCCGAGGCTTCCTCCGCCCCCGTCTTCCCCTTCCCCGGTGAGCCTAGTTTAAAGCCCACCGGAGGAGATCAGTCCACCTAGAAGAGAGCACACGTTTACCTTTGGGGGAAAGGTGAAGCCCATCCCACCCGAGCATGTCTCTCGTCCTGATGTGCGGGCCTTTGTTTAGGAAGCCAAAGCCCACCTCAAGACACCGTTCCCAAAGCTGCCAGTTGGTCTCCCTGATGCAGGTCTTGTGCCATCTTCCACGTCCACTCACTGGTAGGACAGAAGAGACTACCCCCTGCCCCTATCTCCCTCAGCACGCCCCCCAGAGCGTGGTAGTGCACCATTTTTATGAGTCTAAGCGTAGGCTTAGCATGTTTGTGATGAGTTTTATTTGTAACTGTTGTTTTTTAAACGAGAGAGAAATTTAGTATTTTACTGCTGATTTAAAAATACAGACAATCCAATTTAAATTAATAAAATCCGATTAAAGAAGAATTATTTAAAAAAACAGAACTTATTTATTTATTTAAACCACCCTGGTCTGGGCCACGTAGATGACATGCATCATGTCAGAGAAGTTGGCAACTACAGCCATGTCCGTGGGCAGCTGGTGAGCCAGAGTCAGGGTGTTGGAGGCATTGATGGGCATCTGCGGAGCAGAAGTGGGGGGTGACTAGCACGGTGATGTGGGAGCCCAAGAGCCATGGCGTGTGCCCAGCCCGAGTTGAATTGTGGCAGATGTGCTCCGGCTCCAAGGACAGATGCTGCAATGCCCCCTCCAATGACTGTTCCACCTGCCCACCATGGAACATGCTTTCAGGCTTCTCCGTTGCCCTGGGGAAAAGCAGGGCCCATGACCTCCCTGGCACAGTGGCCACTCACCAGCAGGGCGGTGTAGATCACACGGGTGGTGTTGTTGCCGTACGGACACAGTGCTGTGAAGTCTGCTTCTCCGCCGAGGAATCCCGCTCATGGCCACTGAGGTAAAGGGCTGGTGCAGGCAGGGCTGGGAGGCAGCGATGCCAGCCAAGGGGTGGAGCCACCTGCCAGCAGAGGGGAGAGGCATGTGCACAGAGAGCAGGTGCCTGGCCGCTGGGGCCAGCCTGCACCACTTTGAATGCACGAGTGCCGTTTCCAGGGCCTGAGCAGGCCCCTGGCACAAGCCCTTGTTGCCTGATCTCCCTTTGTGCTCCTTTATACTTTCCCCCACCCCTGTAGGGTGGAAAGAATCCCCAAGGATCAGTGGTCGACCCTCCTGGAAACCTGTTTCTGGTACAGAGGCATGCTGCCGCCATCCCACTCTAGCCTGCCCTGCCCTCTGCCTTCCCCAGCCGGCTGGGTAACTCCTCTCTTTGCCTACTGCTGAGATCCCGCAGCGGGAGCTTGCCAAGACTCTCTCTGTATGTGCCTCATTCCCAAGAGCTACAACCAACGGCACTGGGTGCCAGGGAATGGAGCAGTCCTCGCACTGCAGTGCCCCGCACTTTGGGTCTCGGACAAGCCTGATAGCAAAAGCAACGCAATCTGCCTGTGGCCAAGAGGGAGCGGAACGCAGTGTGTGTGCGCGATTGCAACCCAACAGCTGGCCCCAAAGCCTCCCTGAAGGGCTGCTCTGTTGTAGCTGACTCTGCTCTGCTGCCCTCACAGCTGCCCTGGCCCTGCAGCCATGAGCGAGGGTAGCAGGGCTCCTGGGAGGGCCCAGCTGAGAGCCCTTCCCAGCAGCCTCTGCCACTGCCTCTCCTGTGGGGTGGAGCAGAGGACCCATGCCCACAGCCCAGCCATGACTCTCAGCTCCCGGGGCTCTGTCCTTGCACGAGCTGCCCCAAGGGAAACCACTGAGAGGGCAGGGCCCAGCCCTTGGGTCCCAGTCACTGCAGGGAGGATGTCTGACATAGATTCATAGATTTCATAGACATTAGGGGCTGGAAGGGACTTTGTGAGACCACTGAGTCCAGCCCCCCGCCACAGGCAGCAAGAAAAAGATCCAGACATTTTTTTGAAGGAGTCCAGAGTAGGTGTTTGCACCACCTCTTGGGGGAGTCTGTTCTAGAACCTGGACACACGCATCGTAAAATACCCTTTTTCTTATACCTAGTCTAAATCATCCTTCCTGGAGTTGATGGCTGTTAGCCCTTGTTATTCCTTGGGGAGCTCTGGTGAAGAGCTGTTCTTCCGGGTACTGATGCACCCCTCTTATATAATTGGAGCCTGCTACCAAGTCCCCCCTGAGCCTTTTCTTTTCCAGAGTCCCAAATCCCTCAGCCTTTCCTTGTACGGCCTGCCCCTAGGCCTTGGATCATATGAATAGCTCTCCTCTGGACTCTCTCAAGCTTTTGCACATCCTTCCTGAAGTGGGGGGCCCAAAACTGGATGCTGTACTGCAGCTGCGGCCTCACCGAGGCTGAGTAAAGCGGGAGGATGACATCTCTGGTTTTGCTTGAGCTGCGTGGTGGCTTATATTCATCTTGTGGTCTATCAGGACCCCCCAAGTTGGTTTCAGTCGTGTGCTAGCGAGCGTAGCACCTCCAAGCTTGTAAGTGTGTTGAGAGTTCTTCCTACCGAGGTGCAGCACCTTACACTTCTCAGCATTGAAGGCCGTGCAGTTTTGGTCAGCCCGCCTTAAGAGCATGTCCAAGTCAGCATGTATCCCCAGCCTGTCCTGTGGTGTGACCACCCTTCCCCATAATTTGGTGTCAACTGCGAACTTTGCCAGT
The DNA here is from genome assembly GCF_001723895.1 of Crocodylus porosus. Taxonomy (NCBI): domain Eukaryota; kingdom Metazoa; phylum Chordata; order Crocodylia; family Crocodylidae; genus Crocodylus; species Crocodylus porosus. The sequence continues at coordinate 5,326,368 of NW_017728935.1, read as the reverse complement.
TTGCATCTGACTTCCAACTCCAGATCATTAGTGAAGATGTTAGAGTACCAGCCCACTTACTGAGCTCGTGGGACTCCACTGGGCCACGTTGATTTGCTCCCGTCAACTAGTACTCTTTGGGTCCGACCCTGTAGCCAGTTACCTAGGCATCGGACCATAAGACTGCAGTCAGGCACCCTCCTCAGGTGCTGGAGCTGGCAGCAGAGCAGAAGGGAGCTGTGGGCCCTGCTGACCCCCAAAAGGATGCCCCCTGGCCCTGGCCCCACCTGCTGATGAAGGCGCGGTCATGGATGAGGCCCTGCTCCAGGATGAGGCCACTCTGCTCATCCTCTCACCAGCCCCGGTTGCGGTACCACGGTATCTGGGTGCTGTTGTCCAGGTAGGTGGCCGTGCACTGGCCCTGCGCAGGGGGCTGGAGCCAGGGACAGAAGAACTCCCAGGGAAAGGCGGCACAGCCGCCAGGGCGTCCCTGCAAGCTGCAGCAACTGGGAGCCTGGGTACAAGAGCTAGGGGCTGGCAGGGACAGGGCTCTGGAGGGTAGAGACAGACCTGCTCACTGACTGCAGGAAGCCACAGGGCAGGGAGCAGCATGAATGTCTGGGAAGGCGCCTGCTTGTGAGATAGGCTCCTGCCTCTGGCTCCAGGAGGGCAGGCCGGGGTGCGCCCGGTGATGCCGCAAGGCTGTGGGCACAGGCTTGCAGGTGACGGGCAGCCTTCAGCACTTGGCTCCATCGCACCTGCCCCCCATCCCTCTGCAGCGGGCCTGTTTGGCTCTGGGACAGGCGTGCCCCTCTCAAGAATATCCTCGCATGAGTTTCAGGGACAGCAGCTCGTCAAAGATGCCTGGCTAGAGACTGGAGATGTTCCCTGACACGTTGCTGGCAGAGAGGGGACAAAAGCCTGGTGAGTGGCGACGCGCCTGATGCTCTCAGGCCTGATGCACAAATGCCCAGGTGAGCCAGGGTCTCTGGAGGGGCAGCCTGTGCAACAGGGGCCCTGAGCAAGCACCCCTTGGCTCAGAAGCAGCAGGTCCGAACCCACTGCAAAACCAGGTCCCTCCCACGCTACCTAACGTGGGTCCCCAGAGCAGTGGGACAGGAGTTGTGGCCCACAGCAGACAGTGCTGCTATCCAGCCCCACACACAGCTGGCACAAGCCCGGGGACTCTGCTCTGTCCTGGCAGCACAGGGAGGCAGAAGGGCCCTTGGCAGTGCTGAGCCTGGGACAGGCATCCTGCCAGGCTGCAGTGCCCTCGGCACCTCCTTGCCAAGGGTCCAGCCTGCAGGTGGGAGCCTCCCTGCTCCTTACCGTGCCCGTGGGTGACGAGTGCAGGCGGACGCCAGCGCTGAGGCAGCCAGCGCGGCAGTTATTGGAGAGGTCTCTGGAAACGAGCAGGGCTGGGGGGAAGGTCTGCATGAGCGCTGAGACTGCGCCCCCCCTGCCCGCCCTCCCTAGAGCAGTGCCCGGCACGGCCCCGTGCACGCTTGGGGGTCTGGGGGGAGCAGCCGGGCGGGCAGGGGAGACTCCTGTGCTGGAGTGAAGAGAGCTTGCAGAATGCAAACGCAAACGCTTCAATAAATGCGATTTCTAAACATAAAAATATCCCTAGAAAAAAAGCTCTTCTCATTTGGAACATAGTGTGATGCTTTGGTAACAGTGTAGGACTGTGGTGAGTCTTTTGTGAGGACAGTTGTGGTGATTTGGGAACTTTTGAGGGGCAATATATTTCTGTGAGAAACTTCATTTTTGCTTTTTCCCCGCAACTTTGTGTGCAGGTGTCTGTGGAAATATGGTGACCCTTCTCTGGGAAATGGTGTGGTGAGACACAAAGGGCGTGGTGAGATGGTGACGTCTTTTCACGTGCAAGACTGTGTGCTGGTTTCCCTGGTGATTTGGGAATGTTTTCGTGGTCACGTGTGGAATGTGGGGATTCTGTAATGTGTGGAAATATGGGAATTTTTTTCTCTGAAAAGTGACAATTTGGTGCACTCCTGTGGGAACTTGGTGTGGAAATGTGCATGCAGATCTGGAGCTGGTTGTGGGAAGCAGTATGCTGATTTGGGAACTATGCGTGGAACAGGGGTGGGTCATTATGTGCAGTGATTTAGGATGTTTTCTGAAAGAAGTGTGGAAATATGGTGAGAGCCGTGTGGAAAACCAGTGGTGTGTTAACTTGGTAAATCTGGGGGAAGGACGGTGGCTTTCTTGTGCGGCAAATCGGCGATCTTGCAGCAGGGCCGAGTGTGGCCGTGCGGCCTCTCCGCACAAACCATCCTGTGCCCGCGCTTGCCTTGCTTGTTCCTCCAGCTCCCCAACAGCCCTGCCCTGCCACAAAGGCTCAAGGGCACCACAAACCTGTGTGGGGAAAGCTGGGGGACAAGGGCACTGCCCGTGTCCAGACACGGCGAAGGTGTTATAATTTCCACATGCGTGAGGGTCCAAGGAAGAGGACCCTGCGGTCTGGGGCCCTGCTGAGCCCAGCTCGGCAAGTCCCAGTCCACAGCAGGCCCTGCCTGGGAAAGGGCCTGCTCCTGCAGCATTGTGCTTTTCGGGGCCGGAAAGATGGGGAGCAAAGTCCTGCCCCTTGTCCCCTGTCCCCGCAGGCAGCCACCTCCTGCCCCGGCCCTCCCAGCCCCGCAGAAGCCAGCGCTGGCTCGCATGCAGGGTGGCCTCGCCGACCCGCCTGCAGAAACGCTCAAGAGGAAACGAAACGAGAAGCCGGCTGTTGCCAGTAGGAACCGCGAGTCACGTCAGTGCCGCTGCAGCGTCGGCGCTTCGTGTGCTGGGCCAGCAGGAGCAGCGCCGCGCGGCCGGCGCCCGGGGAGGGTGCGCCGCGGCGCTGCCCCGGGCTGAGAGCTGCACGAGGCGCCCGGGCCCCGGCACGGAGCTGCACACGAGCAGCGAAGCCGGCCGTGCCGGGGCCACGTGGCAGAGAGGCGCCCACGTGGAGCCGCGTGCGCCGGGCGGCTCGCGATTGGCGCGCTAGGTTTCTCCCGGAACGCCCCATTGGGCGAGGGAAGCCACGCGGTTGTCACGCGCCCGAAGGCCGGAGTCCCTCGGGACCCCTGCTGAGCCTGGGGCGGCCGCCTCGAGTGAAGGCGAAAGGGGCGGCGGCAGCCCAATCACAAGAGTCCACCCACTGGTCCTCTGCTGCACTTTCCCATTGGTCCTCTGCTGCGCTAGAGGGCGCCGAGGCGACTGGTGGGCGGGGCCAGGCTGCTAGCACACCTCTTACTGGCTGAGCCCTGCATTGGTGTGTTCGTAGCCGCTTTTTCCCCCCCTTGCCGTGCTCGTTTCCCATTGGTGGACAGGGGCTGGACAGGATGTTAAGCCGTTTCCCATTGGTGCAGCGCCGAGGACTGGCTGTGGGCGGGTTCTCATTGGCTGGGACAGCACAGGGCCACGAGGTAGGGCTGCCCCCCGGCGGTGGAGTGCGGGTTGATGCGTAGTGGGGGTCGGGAGAGGCAGGACATGTTCCCGGCACCCTCCCCTGGGGCCCAGTGGGGCTCCACGGTGATGCCCTGCACCGTGGTGCTGGACTGTCTGCTCCCCAATGGGGTGATGGTGTCCCTAGAGAGCCCCCGCACAGCCTCGCTGCTCACCCTCAAGCACCGGCTCTTCCAGGAAGCGCGGAAATTCCCTCTCCACCACCTCCTCCAAGATGAATCCAGGTACGTGTTCCTCAGCGTCACCCGAGATGCAAAAAGGGAAGCATTTTTCGATGAGATGCGGCGGCTCTGTGACCTACGGCTCTTTCATCCATTTCTGAAAGTTGTTGAATCCACCTGCGACCGCGAGGAGAAGATCCTGAATCAAGAGATCGGGACAGCTATCGGCATGCCCATCTGCGAACTGGAGGCAGCCAAGGACCCAGAGGTGCAAGACTTCAGGAGAAACATGCTCGGTGTTTGCAAAGAGGCCGTGGAGCTTCGAGGGGCTGACCCGCCACACAGCAGAGCTTTGTGTGTCTGCACTCCCAACGTAGACTCTTCGCCGGAGCTGCCCAGACCGCTGTACGATAAACTCGATGCAGGGCAACTGCGGGTGGTGATATGGTTTATAACCCCGCAAAGTAATAAGCAGAAATACAGGTTAAAAATCAACCATGACTGTGTGCCAGAGCAAGTTATTGTTGAAGCAATCAGAAAGCGAGGACGGAATATGTTGCTGTCGCCCGAACAGTTAAAACGCTGCGTCTTAGAGTACAAGGGCAATTACGTGTTAAAAGCGTGCGGCTGTGATGAATACTTGCTAGAAAACTACCCTCTGAGCCAGTATAAGTACATAAGGCACCATATAATGGTTGGCCTCGTGCCCAATCTGATGCTGATGACCAAAGGAAGCCTTTATGAGCAGCTACCTTTGGATACCTTTAAAATGCCGTATTATTCCACACGCGTTTGTCCAGATACGCCATACGTGAATATAGACGCTTCAGCCAAATCCCTCTGGTCTATAAAAACCAACCTCCGAATAAGAATTCTCTGTGCAACGTACGTCAACGTGAATACGCAGGACGTTGCCAAGATATATGTCCGAACAGGTATTTATCATGGAAGTGAGCTGTTGTGTGACTGTGAGAATACTCAAAGTGTACCTTGTTCCGATCCTAGCTGGAACGAATGGCTGTCGTATGACATGCGTGTTTCTGATCTCCCACGTGCTTCTCGGCTTTGCCTCTCCATCTGCTCTGTCAAGGAAAGAAAGGATGTGAAAGAGGAACATTGCCCGCTGGCTTGGGGAAATATAAACATGTTTGATTATATGCACACTCTTGTATCTGGGAAAATGGCTTTGCACCTGTGGCCAGTACCTCATGCGCTAGACATTCTGCTGAATCCTCTTGGTGTTACTGGGTCAAATCCAAAGAAGGCAACGCCGTGTCTAGAGCTAGAATTTGATTGGTTTAGGGGTCCTGTAAAGTTTCCGGACATGACAGTAGTTGAAGACGGTGGCATGAAGGCTCTCTCCCTGGAACTAGGGTATAACTGCAGCCATACAGTGCTGAGTAAGAGGCTAGCTAGAGATGCCGAAGTAAGAGAAAGTGACAAAGAACAACTCTGTGCACTTTGTGCAAGAGATTCACTCTCTGAAATCACTGAGCAAGAGAAAGACTTTCTTTGGAGCCACAGGCATACTTGCATGAATATCCCAGAAATTCTACCCAAACTGCTTTTGTCCGTGAAATGGAGCTCTAGACATGCAGTAGCCCAGATGTACTGCTTGATAAAACACTGGCCTCCAATCAAGCCAGAACAAGCAATGGAGCTATTGCTCTGTAATTATCCTGATCCACTGGTGCGATCATTTGCAGTTCAGTGTTTGGAGAAGTATTTGACAGATGACCAACTGTCTCAGTACTTAATCCAGCTAGTACAGGTTCTGAAATATGAACCGTACTTGGATAATCTGCTGGTGAGATTTTTACTCAAGAAGGCACTGACCAATCAAAGAATAGGGCACTTTTTTTTCTGGCATTTAAAGTCTGAAATGCACAATAGAGTTGTACGTCAGAGATTCGGTTTGCTTTTGGAGTCCTACTGTCGAGCATGTGGGACTTACCTAAAACACCTGACCAGGCAGGTGGAAGCAATGGAGAAACTAATTAACCTTACTGATATTCTCAAGCAAGAGAAGAAGAATGAAGTACCAAAGGTACAAATGAAGTTTATCGTTGAACAAATGAGACAACCAGATTTCATGGAAACTTTGCAAGGTTTTATCTCTCCTCTTAACCCTGCCCATCGGCTAGGACACCTCAGACTTGAGGAGTGCAGGATTATGTCCTCTGCAAAAAGGCCTCTCTGGCTGAGCTGGGAAAACCCAGATATTATGTCTGAACTGTTGTTTCAGAACAATGAGATAATTTTTAAGAACGGAGATGATTTACGTCAGGATATGCTAACGCTTCAGATTATTCAAATTATGGAAAACATCTGGCAAAATCAGGGTCTTGATATTCGGATGTTGCCTTACGGTTGTTTGTCTATTGGCGATTGTGTGGGCCTTATTGAGGTGGTCAGAAGTTCTCATACAATCATGCAGATTCAGTGCCAAGGAGGCCTAAAGGGTGCACTGCAGTTCAACAGTCATGCATTACATCAATGGCTCAAGGACAGGAACCAAGGAGAAAAGTATGATGCAGCTATTGACTTGTTTACACACTCCTGTGCTGGATATTGTGTCGCTACCTTCGTACTGGGAATCGGG
>NW_017728935.1:5312693-5320147 GCF_001723895.1 Crocodylus porosus | reverse complement strand
AGCCAAGGGGGTGCAGAGAAGGGGGGCTCAGAGGCCTCCAGCCCCCAGCCTGTACTTCGCAGCACTATGCCCCAGCCCCCAGGTTATCAGTGAGACCTGGGCTTGAGGGGCAGCTGCAACCTCGGGCTGCCCTCTGGGAGCTGAAGAGCCGTGTCCTGCAGAGTGCGGATATGTGGGCACCCAGGGAAGGCCGCCTGCCCAAATACCCTCCCCAGGGCCTGGTTCAGACCAAGGTCAAGCTGCCTCCAGGGCCCCAGATGGCAAAGGGCCACAGGCCAGGCTGCCGCTGGGACCAACGCCCCTGGGCCTGCTGTCCTCGTATAGGGGTCACAATGCTACGCCGAGGCGGCCATTTCTGCCGTCCAAACACCCACAGCCCCCACTGCGGGACACCCTCCTCCGCCCTGCACTGGGAGGCAGAGCCTTGCACTGGCTGTGGGGGGACCTCTGAGCCCAGGGGACTGCTGCTCCCCATCCGGGGTCTGCAGAAAATCTCCCGTGACCTTCCTGGCAGGGTGCCCTGCCGTGTTGGATCACAGCCCCACACGGCCGCAGGCTGAAGGCAGACGTGCCTGCAGCATCGCCTCTTCCAGCCCCTGGAGCCACCTCCACACCGGCAGCTTGCACCCTGAGCACCCCATTAGTTTTATCAAGCCAAGTTCTCTGTTACAGCCACATCTCCTCTGATCCCACCAGGCAGCTCTGGAGCAAGGATTCCTATCCTTACAATACAACCCCCCAACTGCAGCAGCCACCAGGTCAAGAGCAAGCCTAGATGGGCCACTGGTCTGTTCTCATGCAGCCACATCTGAGATCCTGGCTGGCTCCACTGGCAAGAACAGAGCAGGACAGACGGGACAAATCCACGGCAGCATAATGGGCTGGGGAGGCTGTGACTGGGACGGCACTGGGTGCTCCCCTGGCCTGCGTCTGACACCTGCTGGAGAGGACAGCAGGAGAACTCGGCTCCACAACCTGCTGCATTGCCAAAGAAGAGTAAAGGGGCCAGGATACCTTTATGGAGGAGAAATGCTAATAGAAAGGGGCCTGATGTGTGCAGTTTGTTGTCACCAAGCTACAAAACAACATAGTGGGTGTGTGGGTTTTTCCAGGCTTCTGTAATTTGCTGGTTGCCCCATCGGGCCAGGAAGGGCTTCTGTCCCCTCGTGTTGCTACATGTGCCAGGGTTTATCTTGTTTCGCCTTACTCAGAGGCACTGGGTGTGGGCTACAGCCAAGCCAGGGGACCTTGAGTGGCGTGTGCCGGTGTTGTGCCTGGGACCGCAACCTGGAGGAGCCTGCTTAGAGGGGCTTCCTGGTCAGGGTCAGGCCGATCGCCACATCAGGGGGAGGAAGGAATTTTACCCCACAGTCCAACTGGTCTGTCCTGTAGGGGTTTTGCTCTGTAGTGAAGGGGAACACGGTCCTCTTCCTTTCATCCCCAGTATATTTAACAGCCTTGCAGTGGCACGTGCCATTGTCCCCCTGCTTTGCTGGTGACAGGTGCGGGTGCTCTCAGGCTACGTGCCTTGCAGGTGTGGGTCAGGGCTCTTTGTGGAGTGTAAGGAATAGGTTAGACGAGCACTTGTGTGTAACATCTTAGAGAGGGATGCACTTGCCTTGAGCTGGAGGTTGGACTACTTGACCTCCTGGAGTCCTGCTTTTCTATGAATCTTCCCTAGCCCTCTCCCCTGGACGGGGCCAGGCAGGGGCATTACCTGGGCTTTACAGAACCTCTTCATCTGGGCCTCCTTGGCGCGACGGGTCAGCGTCCTCCGCCACGTGGGGTACTTCTCCTTCACATCCAGAATCTCGGCCTGGAAGCAGAGCACAAGGGAAGGGGGCAAAAGAAGCCGTGTTTCCTATGGGGCTCACAGCAGGCAGGGGAAAGCCCGAGAGACTGGAGACGTCTTCAAGCCTGATAAAGGACTTAAGTGAGCATTTCCTTATTGGCTGTAAACAGGCAAGTGGCCAGGCCCCAGCCAGAGAGCTGAGAGTCTAATTAGAGAGGAGGAAGATGGAGAAAGCAGAGCAGAGAGGTAGATGGAGGGGTGGAGAGGGACAGATGTAGCTGCAGGGAACAAGGAGCACTTCATTATAACCAGCTTCAAACTCACGTCTGCAAAGTACACAGCATCCTCACTCGCCGCTGCCACCACCTCCTCCTCTTCCTCCTCCTCATCGCTGTCAGTCTCCTGCAAGTCTGTCCAGAGAAGCAGCATTTAAGCCCCTGGGGGGCTGCTCCCATTTGGGGATTCAGTCAGCCAAGCTGGTCCCAGCCCAAGGCTGCCAGCTCAGAAGCCAGTCAGTGCCAAGCGGGATGGAGGTTTTATGAGCTGAGCACCCGTCTGTTGGGAACCAAACGCACCAGCCTCACTGCACGCCACACAACAGCCACCGGGAGCTGCCTTCTGCCTAACCTGGGCGGGACGGGAACCGGTCCCCTGGAGGGGAAGGGGTGTTCCGATCCCTCTCCGCAGACATGACCTGAATCATTGCCGTATGCAACATTTCTGGGAAGGCACAGATGGCCCAGCCCTCGCTGCCTGCCCCAGAGGGCTGTTTGGCAGGGAAAGCCACCCCACCCACAATACTGGATACTGGGAAGGGAGTTCACAGCGGGACCCGGCAACTGAGCTGCATCAGGCCTAGAGACTCAGCCCACGATTACCTTCTTCCTCCTCCTCCTCGAACCTGTGCTGGCCCAAGCCGACCTTCCCCCTGTCGGGGACACTCCAGGAGGGCACCGCTTTGTGCTGCGGCGGCTGGGGCTCCCCCTGGATCTCTGCCTCACCGTCTGAAGTCACATTCAGCGTGGCCAGTCTGAGCTTCTCCAGTTCCGACAAGAAAATCTTCTTCCTTTTCCCAGTGTTGTCCTGCCACTCTGTGTCCTCCCTGGACTCTGGGGGCACAGACACCTTTTCCAAAGGCAGAGGCTCTGGAGTGGCGGGCTGCAGCGGCATCTCCGGGTGGCTGTGTTCGTGGATGCCTTGTTCCTCACGGTGAGGTCTGCTGTCTCCTAATCCAGGCCCAGGCTCCACTGGCAGGACCCTGGCTCCCACCCCAGAGGGCATGGTGTCCCCTGCAATCTCCTCCAGCATCTCTTGGGCTTCCTGCTCATCCACACTGCTCAAAGTCCCATTCTCACCGTAGGGGCTGATGGCTACCTGGTCTTCTCCAGCCCCTTCCCGTGGCTCTGGAGGGTGATCTGCTCTCACTTGATTTGAGAGGGAGCCCGGGCTGCCTGGAGGACTTGGCAGATCAGAATCTGTTTCCATTCTTGCTCCCTCAGAGGCCGAGCCCGGGCTGCCAGGGTCCAAGGCAGCGCGGTGTTGGATGCTCCGGGATGGATCCTAGCAGGAACCAAATGCAGACCATTAGCCTTCCCAGCGAGTTATCGCTATGAGCAGATGTAGCTGTCTGCCAATGGCTGGGAGACAGCCGCAGGGGACCTCACTGGCTGGTTACTGGGGAGCCCCAGACTTCAGTTCCCAGGCACAGCTGTATCTGCAGGGATGGGCCCGGGTAGCCCTCAGCTCAGCCCCAGAAGTGGGGGCCTACTTACCGTGGGTGGTGGCACGTCCGGGCTGTGGGGGTTGTAGTGCAGCAGGCAGTAGAAGTGTCCTGAGGGCATAAAGCAGACAGTGTCATGAGCTGCCCCATCACTCAGCGGACAGCTCCAAGACTACGGCACTACTCCAGCTGAGCTAGGTTGGGACCGCTGGCTGCAACAACACGCTGCCTGTTGGCTGAAAGCAAGGCCACGGGCTTCGACCAGACTGTGCCAACGCTCCTGTAGCCCACTGGCTAGGTTCTTGCCTTTCCTAGGCTCTTACCCTTCCTCTCTGGGTCAGACTGATCGCCATATCTGGGGTCAGAAAGGTCAGACTGGTGCAGACAAGGGGGGTATTGCCTTCCTCTGCTGTGGAGGCACACCCCTCTTCCTTGCATCTCTCACATGTATTAAATAGCCTTGCAGGCAGGACACAGCCAGTGCCCTCGTCCACCCCTCTGCTTTACCTGCAGCAGGTTCAGGTGTTCTTGGTGTCCTCAGGCTACGTGCCTTGTAAGGCATGTGATCGGGCTGATTGGTTTGACAAGCACGGCTTGGATGAGGATGCACCTGCCTGGAGCCAGGGGCTGAACCGAGTGATCTCGTATGAAAGGAAGAGACGAGCCGAGAGAAATGCAGCCACTGCCTGCCTGTCTCAGGTCCATGTCAAAGTGATGGAAAAAGGCCACAGGGGCTGAGCCAGGTCAAGCAAACCCATGTGGCTTCTCAAATGGGAAGGTGGCTACTTGCTGCATCTCCAAGCCCAGAGCAGGCCAGCAAAGCCGATGCTGCCAATTGCCACATTTGCTTTTCTGGAATCTTTTCTCAGGCTTTATGGAAGGAAACAATTTGCTCGACCGGCACTCTGATAACGAGCACATCAACCCCACGCAGCTTTCCTGAGCCTGGAGGGCAGCACAGATGTTCCCATAAGGCGGGGGCTGTTTCTTTGTTCATTAAATCATAGAGAAGTGGGGCTGGAAAAGACCTCCAGAGGTTACATCTAGTCCATCCCCTGCCTGAGGCAGGATCAGTCCTGTCTAAACCCTCCCGTCTAAAATCCATAATTTAACCTCTTAGTAAAATTACCGTCAGCCCTGACACAGCGCAAGGCATCACACCCAAACCTCCCACAGGTAAAGCAAGGGAACCACAGCAGCCAGCGCCCTGCTTCTGTAAAAAGGTGGCTCAAGAGATCCCCGGTAGAGGCCAGTAGCGACACCAGCTGAACAAAAACTTTCCCCTGAGACAGTGAACTGGCAAGTGGGGGCGCTGACACACCATCCTGCCTCCCAGACGTGCACCTCAGTTTGAAGGGGAGCTCTGTTTGTTGCAGGGGCTGTGCGAGGCCATCACACCAGCCCAGGACAAACAGCCCAGCAACCTCCTTGGGGTGGGGGAGAACAGCCAGTTGGCACGATGCACAACAGGAGGGAAGGGCTCAGGACCCTGGCACAAGCCTACACCTGGCCAGTACCTTCTTAAGGTAGTCCCCTGCCACCACCCCCAGCCCCAGACTCACCGTCCTCCTCACTGAAGGCAAAGTCGCCCAGGCGCAGCGTGGCACCGCACCGCCAGCACTGGAAGCAGCCTCGGTGGAAGAAGTGCCCCTCAGCGCTGACCCTCTCCAGGATGTACACCCGCTGACCGCAGAAGTAGCAGGCATCGCTGCTCTCTGCGGGGGACGCGGCCGAGCTCTGCAGAGGAGACCACGTAGCCTCAGCTGAGAGGGCTGGGCACTACCTGCTGGCTGAAATGCCAGGCCCTGGCAGACAGCTGATCCCACACCTGCCTAGGCTGCTCCGTTTGTAAGCTGGGAGCTGGCTCCTCTCCAGGGCCCTCATGGGGCTGTCAGAGGCTAAGGGGCAAGGGATGCCCAAGGATGCATGGCAGAGCCTGGCACAAGAGGGCTGATGGGGTAAGAAAATGCCATAGCCCCTCCCCAGGGCTGTCCCTTGCACACAAGGGCGTAAACACCACTAGGCTCTGCTCTCCTGAATGCTTCGGCTACTCCCAGCTCAGCCTAGATCCAAAGCCAGGGGGGCAACCCCTTGCTTCGCCCTCCTCACCCCCAGGCCAGGCAGTCCCTGTTAAGTGGACTGGGCTTTCCCTTGCAACACCCTCCCCATCACCTATAGAAAACGCAGGAGACCTTTGGGCCAAAAGCAGTCTGCCCGGTTGCCCTTGCTGCTTTGCAAGAAGCAGAGACTGACCTGCCTCTGCACCGTGGGGGACTTGGGGACCTCGGTCTCCGGGGTCTGAGGCTGCTCACGACTCCCCTGGCCAAGGTCAACAACAGAGGAGTCACCTTCCAAACTTGAGTCCAGCTAAACAGCAACCCAACAGGGGAGAGCTCAGTGTGTCATTCTGGCCCACCAGAAGTTAGCAGGACCATGGCTCCTTCCCCAGCGTGGACACGAGAGGAGGCTGGGCCCATACTGCAGCATCAGGCACTGTGTGCCAGCCCCCTGCTGTCCACGCAGCGCCCACACCTTTGAGGCTGAGTGCGCCCACTGTCTGGGCAAAACGCCTGGGGTCTAATGAGAGGAGACCAGCGAGGCCAGGCAGAGAATAGCTGAAGGACCCAGCTGGCAGACAGAGCTGCTCAGGGACACAGCAGCCCAGGTCCCTTCAGCCCAGGAGCGCAGGAACATTTTCAGCCCCGAGTCACTGCAGACTCCTCCTCCAGCCCATCAACTAGCTGGTACAAGGATCAGTACGTTTGGCTGGTGCACAGGGCAGGAGGCTCAGGGCCTGCTCTGTCAGTCGGTGTTTGGAGGTAGCGTCTACATGAGCAGCCCATATACACCCCAACCCACCGCACAGCCACCTGGCCAGGCACGTGCTGGGGAGGCAATGCCTTGGGTCAGTGCCTTGAGGCTGCACCACGTGCCTGTGCTTAGATGCGGCTCCATGTGGAATCAGCTTTTTTTTGGAAAAATGTTTGTGTTCCAAGTCAAATTAGCCAATTCGGTTTCAAATCCTTTCGATTGAGCAACACTCAATCATTCGAGCACCATACATGGCACTACAACCAGCAAGTATCCTCCACCCCAGATTTTTCAGCCTGAGGCTTCAGATACGATGTCTACCAATGGATTTGGGAGTATGTGCAGGCCCATGCCTGGAGGCTTGGGATTCGGATGCCCCCGAGTCTCACTTGCCCTTGACAAAAGGCCACAGGAGCAAGCTAGGGAAAAGTCCCCCATTTCCATAACGCAGGCATGTAGCCGAGATCCTCCCACTGGAAGTTGGCCATTGGAAAGCTAATTATAAGACTCGCGTACGGCGTCCTGTCTACAGTGCACTGAACAGGGGTACACCCTTTACTACACAATGCCATTCAAGTCTACCCTGGACCTTCCTCAGCACCCCACATACCCCACTCCCCCATAACCAAATTCCCTCCAGTGCCCACTCCCACTGACCTTGGACCCCGCAGCACCAGGCACTCCCTTCCCAGGGACACAGCCTGCTTTCCCCATCGCACCCTGCAGTGATGCACCCAAGGACCCGAGTCTTGTGTCCAGCATCACAGTGCACCAGCTTCCAGCCTGGCCCCAGACAGCACATTTCAGGGAGCTAAACTCACCGTTGCTTCCTTCTTTGGCTTCTTGGTCTCAGCATCCTGCTGGGAGCGGTCCTGAAATCAGAGATGGGGCTGGCTGAGCAAGGCTGTGGCAGATAGGCCATAGTTTCATAGTTTCTAGGGTCAGAAGGGACCTGAGTAGATCTAGTCCGACCCCCTGCCACGGCAGAAAAGAGTACTGGGGTCAGACGACCCCAGCAAGGTGTACATCCAACCTCCTCTTAAAGCCCCCCAGGGTAGGCGCCTGCACCACTTCTCTTGGAAGCTGGTTCCAGATCCTAGCCGCCCTGACTGTGAAGTCGCGCCTCCTGAT
>NW_017728935.1:5296925-5312523 GCF_001723895.1 Crocodylus porosus | reverse complement strand
GGCCTTCCTAACTGCATCCCCACGCTGCCGGCCCATGTTCATCCTGGAGTCAATGATGACTCCAAGATCCTTTTCTGCCTCTGCCCTGATGAGAAGGGAGTTCCCCAGCCTGTAGGTATGGTGCTGGCTCGTCCTCCCCAGGTGCAGCACCTTGCACTTGTCTGTGTTGAATCCCATCCTGTTCTCATCCGCCCACCCCTGTAACCTGTCCAGGTCTGACTGCAGCCTTTTCCTCCCTTCTAGCGTGCCCACATCCCCCCACATCTTAGTGTCACCAGCCAGATCCCTTCCACATCACTGTGCTGCCACCTTGTCCCCTCGGTGCTGCCTGGCAGGGCAGACATCCCCACTGCCCATAACAGGGCTCAGGGAGGGAAGGGCACCAGCTGCCTGGCCCCAGGGAGGAGTGCCCATGTGACAGGGCAGCTCATGGGCTGCAACCTGCCACACAGAGACCCCCTGGGCCCATTACCTGGGCGCGCTTGCGTGTCAGACTCAGACTCTTCTGGAGCTTGCTGAGGAACAGGATGGCTCCCCTGGTGCCGCGCGGCGTCAGCGGCTTCCTCACCCGCTCCTCCGGTTCTGTGAGAGGGAACCCACACCACCCGTGTTACGTGGGGCCGGCCCCGAGAGAGCCCAGCCAGTGTTTCCCGAACCCAGCTCCCCCCTAACCGAGGCTGGAGAAAACACAGTCGAGGCTGCCTGTGGTTACAACCATGGGGGAGGCAGGTAGGCAGCCCAGGGAGACCCAGCCCTGCCCCAGCCCCGGGCCTAGAGGTTTCTCACCTGGAGGCACCTCGAAGGCATCGAAGACCTGGCTCAGGTAGGCGATGAGGCCCAGCTGGTCAGCCTCAGACATTGAGGCCATTTCAGTGCTGGACAGGACAGGTGGGATGCCCAGCTCCTGCTCGGCCAGGTCCAGGGCCATCTGGTTATTCCCAAACGGGTCATTCTGAGCCAGGGAGTCGAAATCTCTGGGGACAGACACAGGGCATCAGCTTTGTGCTGTCATCAGCGGTCAGGCCAAGAGACTGCATCAGTCCTTGGCCTGTGGGGTTCAAGTGAATGGGTCTGATGTTGTGTGAACAGGGCAGCCACGGTCTAATGGGAAAAGGGAGGAATCAGTGAACTGGAAACAGGGGCCAGCAACGAGGGAGGCATCATCTTCCCTTCTGTAACACACCTCCCACCCCTCCAATTCCACCGGCAAATTAAGAGGAGCTGAGCCCCCTGGGCAGCACCGCCTGGGCCACCCACCCACCCACTCTGCAGCCCCTGGGACAGGCCGGAGACTTACAGCAGGTCGGGACGGAAGTGATGGATGAGGGCGCACAGGGCCAGGCCGCTCTTCCAGGAGTGCGTGAAGTCTGCCACGGCCACGCCACGGTAGCCGGCTGTGTGCGCCTGGCACCAGTGCAGCAGCTCCTCGTAGCTCCTGCTGGAGTCTGGGGACACAGAAAGGGGCAGCGCTGGCATGTCAGGGCACGGCAGTGGCTGGGCAGAGGCCCCGCAGCCAGGGAAGAAACCCCAAACACAGCACTTCCAAGCAAGCCTTTGGCCCGCGGTGCAACCACCAGCGCCGGGAGCTGCCAGGGTCCCAAGTGCAGCTGCACCGTTACCTAACGAGTTGGTCACGTCATCAGGCCCGAGAACTGAGCGCAAGGCCGCATCGTTCTCAGAGAGGACGGCATCTCCTGCAGCTACCCTGCCAGCCCACTGGTGCCCCAAATCCACCCCGATCCACAGGCCGAGGCCCAGGACACGTTTCCATGGTGCCTCCTGCACGGTGCCCTCAACCCAAGGAAGGAGGGGCAGCGAGGGGACTCTAGGGAATAGGCCGAGACCGCCATGTCCTGCTGCCCCCTCTCCCATGTCAGTGGGGTTCCCTACCCCTCTGCCAGCACCCACATACCTCCCTTTGCCCTCAAGATTGCCAGTGTGCTGCAGAAGAGAGCAGGAGGGAGAGGGAAAGCTGAGAGGGCAGCAGAGCAGGGGCCTGGAGACAAAGACGGGAGGAGGGGGCACGTGCCGCAGAGCACACGCAGCATGGGAGCTCCAAGACAGACCCGGACACGGGGCCCTCCCGCTGCCTCAGCTGAAGGCTGAAAGCCAAATACTGTCACAAAAGAGAGATCAACATTTAATTGGTGCACGCCCAGCCCTGTGTGCCAAGGAGGTTGTGCCAGAAGTTCACCAGAGGTGTGTCACCAGGGTTTATGTACCCAGCTGGGAAGTGTGGGCAGATGTCACGGTTCACCAGAGGTGTGTCACCAGGGTTTATATACCCAGCTGGGAAGTGTGGACAGATGTCACGGTTCAAGGGAAGAGGAACAGCTGGGCCCTTAAGACAAGATTCATTCACTGCCCCTCGCACTGGAAAGCTCACCTGGCCCAGGGCAGGTTTCAACCCTGGATTAGAAACCCAGTCCTGTGCCCCCGAAGTCAGTGGGAGCTTTCCTGTCTGGCTAGGCACCAAAACAAGCCGTCCCCCGAGGAGGGGAATATGCCTCCCAGCCAGAGCCCGGAGAGGGAGCTATCCTCTGGCTTCTCTATTTCACAGGCTGCTCAGGTGATGATGCCTGAACCACAGATGACGGGCTCCTTATGCGAGCTTCCCTCTAAGAGTCATACCAGGGAGGAAGTGGAGTTTATCCAAACCATTTTAAAACAACTGGAAGGCACACGGCTCCTCTGCCCTGACCACCCATGGCACCAAACAAGCTCCCAGCAGAGCTCACTTCGCAAACATGCAGCCGGTGCTGGAGGGTGGAAAAACTACAGCTGGCCGACACGCGTGAGAAGCCAAGAACACGTGAACTAATGTGATGGGGAGCATTTGGGATGGACAGCATTAAGTGCGGGCTCTGAGCATATCATCCAGCAGTCCCACCCTATCAGACAGCCAGATCGTGAGCTTGCCAAGGCAGGGACTGCCCTCTCTGTCAATTATCTGTACATACCCTGGCACAGGGGACTGTGAGGCTGCAACGGGGTTCCCAGGCATAACAGGACTATATACACACCTACCCATGGGGATTCAGCTACCTAAGTAGGACTAACCCCTGCCCCCAGGCAGCGCTGGAAGATCTTGCCTCTCACTCACTTCCTGGGACCCCTGTGCTGCTCAGGGAGCCAGCCCCCCCCTTAACAACACTCACTCCTCCCTGCGCCCTCCTGTTCCTGGTCCGTTATGGGGCTGCCCGATTCCCGCTGACCCATTCACTCCCTGATGTGCCCCTGCCTGATTTCAACTGCAGACCCCCTGGGCCCAACCCTGCCCGATCCACAGCCTGTGAGCCCCTGAGCACCCTGCAGTTAATCTGACAATAGCATCAGCATCCCTTGGCAGGGCAGGGAGATCAGGATTTAAAGGGGGCTAATACGACTCTGATCTCCCTGGAGAAGAGCAGGAGAGAGAGGGGATGCTGGCTCTGTTAGCTCAGGGATGCCCTGTCCTCCTCCACCTGGTCAAAGCTGGTCCTGAGCACCAGCTGCTGGGGTCCAAGCAGGCACCAGGAGACAGTAATGAGGAGGTCAGCGACAGGGTGGAAGCCAGAGGCGGGGGTCTGAAGTGGGCAATGCGAGGCAGAGGCTCAGTATGGACACTGGGAGGAGGGGAAAGCTTCCAGCTGCTGCTGCGGCTCAAGGCGGAGAGGGTGGTACCAGGGCAGGAACGTCTGGACTTGCCTGTGCTGATGCGATCGTTGCTCTTCTTATGATCGTGCTCCACCATTCCCGTGAGGTACTGGTCACGCACCTGCACACAGAAACACCCAGGCTGTGGGCTACTGAGGCTGCAGCAGCAAGGCAGCCACAGAAGAAGGGGACTGAGCTCTCAGGGAAGGGAGGCCGAAACCTCAGCAGAGGGGAAACTCTCACACGAGGAGCCCATATCCTGCACGCAAGGCCTGCGGCCACCCCCGCACTCCCATTGCGAGGAGCCAGCAACGCAGGAACTGCGCGGCTCCCTGCTTTCTCCTCCACAGTCAGCACAGGGGATAAAACCGGGGGCTGAGCAGTCCTTTCCTGAGTTACCCTCCTTGCTTGAGAGCTGTGAGAACTCCCCAGCCCGAGAGCAGGGGCTGGAGCTGTGGGGAATCAGCACGGCGTGGGGGATCCTACAATTTGGACAGGCCTTATTGCCACCAGGGGCGGAGCAGAGATCTTGCAAACTCAGTGCTTGGCCCCCAGGATGACAGGTGCCCGTCACGTTGGCTAAGAACACCACCCCCAAGCACTCCTCTGTGGAGGTCACGAGTCCAGCGGGTAGGTAGAAACAGCTTTAGGAACAAGGACCGCAGCTCATCCCACCACCAGCCTAGAGCCCTGGTGGGGTGTGACTGAGTTACCTGGTTGGGCTTTATGGAGTTGAGATTGATGTTGGGGTAGCGCGTGGTAGGGTCAATGCTGTACTGGCTGATGTTCTTGTTGGTGTTGTCGGCGGACGTCTGGGACAGGTGCTGGTATATGCTTTCCCTGTACAGGGGCAACCGTGTGGGTTAGACAGGGACAGGAAGGGTTCGTGAGATGGTCCAGGCAGATCCCACAGCTGTGATGGTGTCACCGCAGGCAGGGGACACTTCCTGACAGTCCATGGACTTGGGGTGTGCAATTAGTGCTGGTGAAAGGTACCACCAGACTGAAAGCCCAGGAGGCCTGAGCCCCTATTTGTCCACCGCAGCAGGGCAGGCCTCCCCCACGCTTGAGGAGGGACCCTCCCGGAGCCGTGAGAAATGCCCCGTCCTCAGGGGGCTCTTAGTCACTGGCGGCCTCAGCCAAGGGCCAAGGAAGACACCAATCAGCGCCAGCCGTGATGGTTGCTCACACCATGCACCCAGCTGGAACCCACTAGGAACTCATCTGTGACCCACACCTAGTTCATGCAGGGCCCCAGACCACCAGCCCTGCTCGCCAGGGCTGGACCCCGCAGGACAAACTGGAAGGGGAAGGTGATGTAGCCCATTACCCCCGAGCCAGGACTTGAGGTAGGGGGGTGTCCGCTGAGCTGCAGCAGTCAGCAGAGGCAGCCAGCCAGCAATGTGGAACCACTGGCCCTAGTCAAGCATCAGCATTAGCTGGCTGCAGGCAGAGCTCTCTGGACCAAGCCGTGCCGCAGAGGCCTCTCCCCTGCAGGGGCTGGACGCAGGTGGTGCACACGGATCTACGGAGCCCTCCAGTGTCCTCAGAAAACCTGATCGTGATGAGGCAGCTCCTACCTCCTGAACAAAGGGAGGCACAGAGCTCTCCAAAGCAGGGGCTGTGCTTGCATGCAGGAGCACGGGACTGCCAGACAGTCACAGCAGGGGTCCTCTAGGCATAAGACCCACCCCTGCCATGCTGGGCACATCACCTCCCCAATCCCTTGTTCCCTGGGCAGTTCCCTCCTGACACCCCCGAACTGGAGTTCGGCTTGTGCCCTGAATCAGGGAGGTTGAGAGCTCTTCCACAGCACCAACCACATGCGCCCCGCCAACCGGGAACCTGCCTGCAGCCCCTGCGCCCCACGGGAAGGGAGTCCTCACCTCTCAGCCAGCACCTCCAGGGGAGGAGTCCCCGCTGCCCATCTCTTCACCATCCAGGCAGCGTCAAAGGCAGCTAAGAAGCCCCTGGCCACACCAGTGCCCAGTGGCCAGAATGGCTGCAAAACAAGAGGCAGAGAGGGGGGCTGGAGTGGGAGCCATGCGTGTTTTCACTACAGCGAGAAGATGCCTGCAGCCATGGCTCAGATCCCAGGGATGAGGCAGCCTCCTGCTTAGGGTTGGTGCTTGGAAGCAGCTTTGACAGCCCAGAAGGCTGAGCTAACTGTGGATGGCTGTGATGCAGGTGGCTGCCCTGCAGAGCAGCAGGGAGGGGCAGAGGGAGTCTGGGCCCCCACATTAACAAGCGCCTCCCTGCCTCAGCTCTACCCACCCAACACCTCTGAGCAAGAGCTTAGCCCTCAGCTGGTGAGCCAAACCCTCCCAGACAAAGAGCTGTGTCACTGGGGAAAGCCTCGAGTGGGAGGGTGAAGCTGAGCTGCGGGATGAGACTCCAGACAATGGAGCAGACAGCGGGGGGAGAGAAGGGGACTGCGTGACCTCCGCAGCCCAAGCAATTCAGAGACACTGCTTGCCCCAGCCCTGTCCCAGCGCACCAGAGACACAGAAAGACGCCAGCTCAGAGACAGGGGAGACTTGTTGGAGAGAGACGCCAACTTGGCCCTGCATCAAGCCGCCTAGCTGAGGGCTTTCACGCTGGGGTGCATGTTCCCAGAGAGAAAAATCTGTAGAGGGGGCATGAGTGGAAAGAACAGAAAAGCAGGAGGAGGGAAAGGGGAGAGAGGAGTGGAGAAAACAGAAGGAAAAGAAAACGGGCTCTACAGTTCCTCAGGCTGCAGCAACAGACGGGGCTGCTTTGGTGCACTCTACAACACAGGGCACGAAGCAGGTACGAACGTGCTTGGAAAAGGGTGTGAAATCCTGGAGCATCCTCAGAACCCGAGGCCTGGTGCACTGAGGCCCCAGGGCCTCCACCCTGCAACCTACAGCCACCCGGACCTGTACTGCAAGGCACCCGGCACCAACGCTTCACCGCAAACCCAGCAGCGGAGCCTCGTGGTCTCAGCACCTCAGCATCAAACACTGCTTTGCACCTTGATGGAGCATTTCACCTGGGAGCTCTCAGCACTGCAACTTTCATGAACGCTCTCAGGCCCACAGGGGAGGGAAACACCTCAGTTTGACCAAGGGGAAACTGAGGCACAGAATGGTGACAGATATATCATGAGCCAGCATCAGGAGCAAACGGGAGTCCTGACCCCTGGCCTTTGCTCTAACTTCTCCCTTTCAGTTCAGCACTAACAAGCTTGGGGCTGCCTAAATCAGCTCCTACACTCCCGGCAAGCTACCGACGCTACATCTGGGTATCACTACAATATCCACGTCCAGTCGCCACCTGAAGGCAGGCCAAGAATCGTGGTATTGGGGAAAAAAAATGGTACTGCCCATCAGTCTGCTGGCAGACAGGGAGAGGGGGATGTCTCAGTTTGAGAGGCAACTTGCAGAAGTGGGGCAGGACCAAGCCCATGCCAGGCTCGTTACTGGGCATCCTCACCTCCACCAGGCAGTCTCCCACCAGCCCGACGAGCAGCCGGGCCCCGCCACACTCATACACCAGGGCGGCGTTCTCGGAGCGGTTCATGCAGGTGAAGTCGAACATGTCGACATCGGGCAGGTTCTGGTGGTTTAGTGCAAACTCCATTTTGGGCAGCTGGTAGTTGGTGGAGAAGCTGGCTGCTTCCTTGGCATAGCTGAGAAGGGCTTCGCGGTTCACGTTCTCGGAAGACAGCAGGTTCTCCGTGTCCGACTTGTCCTGCACCAACAAGATGGAAACAATTGCAGAGCTGACCCCTGGCACTGGTGCCCTCTGCCAAGATGCAGAACAAAATGCATTTATATGTGATGATCTGCACCCCGCACTTTTAAAAACTCTGGATATGCCCATGCCTCAACCTGTAATTAAAAACAGAAGGAAGGGGGTGGGACCAGGATACAGCAGAATATTGAGATCCCAGAGCTCGCGCCTCAGCCCCTACCTACAGCTGATTCTCCCCTTCCTCCTATAAGCAGGGCCCCCATGCTGACCCCCCCTTACCTCTAAAATGACTCCCATCTTTAGCAGACTCTGTTTTTTGGCCGTCATGACAAAATAGTGGGTATCATCTTTGTAGTAGACAATGTTTTCCAAGTCAATCCCTGTTCCAAGATACAAAGCAGAAGACTTAGCAGGAGCTGGGCAGATACTGTTGAAGCCAGCGCTGCTCTCTGCCCTACAGCCTGCTCCATCTACGGACAGCCAGACAGACAGTGGGCACCATGAGCATAGCAACCCCCATCCCACAGGAGGCCGGGGCTCCACCTGCCCCGTCTCCAGAAACCAGCTGGGACCTGGCACGGACCTGTTTTGTTGTAGAGGTTCTGGAAGAACTGCTGCTTGTAGATGCGGGCAACACCACTGATCTCCGGCACCTCCACCTCGGCCCTGCTGTGGTGATTGACAAAGTTCGTGGTGATGCCAATTGCCAGCTTGCCGCGAGTTTCCTTTCGCTTGAACCCTGGGGAGAGAGACACACACACACACGCATCGCTGCTCTGCCACTGAGGTACTGCATGGCCTTGGTCATGCCACCCACTTGCAGCTGGTGGGAAGACCTCTCTAATGACAACTGAGCACCGGCAGGGGGTGGAGGGACCCTCCATGTCCCCAGGAGGGTCCCCGCCTGGCTCAGATGTGGGGCAGGGCAGCGCATCAGGGAAGAGGGAGAACTGGAAGCTGAGGCTGTAGGGATCTCCAAGCAGGCACAGAAAAAGCCCCACTGCAGGGCACTAGGTGCATTTTAAGTCAGGAGGTGGGCAGCCTTGGGGACACAGGCCCTTGCAGGGGTTAGGGCTACCCCGGAGCAGGGGTTCCTCAGGTGCTGCAGCATCTCAAGGCCTTCTCCATCTCCCCCCAGATGCATTTCAGACCTCTCCCAGATCCAGGCGCCCAGGCCTGCCAGGCTGATGAGCACTCTGTTGGAAGGGGCAGAGCTATGTCCGGACTGAATTCCTCCCCTCAAAGCAACCCCAACCTGATGAGACAGAGGACACCCCTCCACCCTCCAAGCCTGCCCAGGCTGTTCAGGGGGGGCTTCTTCCCATCCCCCTCCAAGAGCCGGGTCAGTCACAACAGCCCACCGCCCCAGGCAACGAGGCTGGAAGCAAGTGGTGGTTTCTGCTAGCCTGGCCACATGGATGGAGGAGATTGGCTACTGCCAGTGGCTAGCCCCAGCACGACGGGGCTGCTCCAGGCCCAGCTGGGCCCCCCACGAGCCCTGCAGAGACTGAGCCAAGAGAAGGGTCATCGGCCTGTGGCACCCCCACCCTTGCTCTCTGCTGGACACGGCCCCCTCCCGCCCGCCCCCACCTCTGATGCTGGGCAGCTTGGAGCACACGCAAGCACGTACCTTCAGGCACAAATTTGCCACCTCCTGCAGAGATGAGAACATCAAACACATACTGCCCCACGGGAGAGGAGTTTGGCTGCAGCGTGGCCCTCCAGCCACCGCCTGCTGGGAGAGGACAGGGAAGGGGGCATCAGCAGGGGACCCAAGACGAAACCTCCCCGCCCCTGCAAAGCACACAGGGAAATGGCTGTGTGGCACAGTGGTTAGAGCACATGGGTATGAGTCACCAGATGAGGGCGCTAACCCCTGCGCTGCCACTGACTCATGGGGCAACCCCGGGCAAGCTGCCCCACCTCCCACATCTGCAGAGTGGATATAAAGGCTCCAGGGCTGGCAGTGAGGCTGGATTAGCCCTTGAGGGCAGCCTGCTGCTTCAAATGAACCAGAACATGCCCTGGCATGGCAGCCTGAGTGGAAACCCACCTCCTAGCTCAAACCCACGGCATAAATGTGGCAGGTCTCTGCAGAAGCCCTTCCCTCCCCGCCGCAAGTCAACAGCAGTAACGAGCAAGAGAGGGATAAAGCCGGTCTCAGCCCCCCTCATGCACCCGCAGGGCACCGGCACCGTGCACGACAGCTGAACTAGCCACGGGCCAGGCCGGAGCAGCCTCAGTGCCTTCCCGGAAGAGTGCAGCCCATCTGGGCCCCTTCTCCACACCCCCCAACACCCCGTGCAGCCCCACCAGCAGAGCGGGACAGGAGGGCTGCAGCACCCCAGCTCACAAGCCTACCCTTGCCACTGGCCTGCGCCGCCGGGGGCAGGAGCCCCTCGAACTGCACGCTGGTGTGGATCTCGACACCGAGGAGCAAGGCAACCTTGAGGAGGATGAGCTGGAGCTGGCGAATACCTGGAGGAGATGCATCCCCGGCGAGGAAGGAACAGGGGCTGGTTTCAAACTCCCCAAGAGATCCCCCATGTTAAACCCACCTCCATTCCCCTGCCACCACCAACACCCCCGGGGTAACTGACCCCATTCCACCCCTGCTTCCTAGCCATGCAGCTCCCTACGGACCAGAGCCCAGCCTCCCCCAAAAGCCAGATCCAGGAGCTGCACTGAGGGCTGTACAAGCATTGCTTGGGGATCAAAGCCTGTGGCTGGGGGCTGGCGGGGAGCAGAGGAAGTGATTGTAGGTCAGAGGCCAAGCCCCTGCAGGGCCTGCACGTATGCGTCTGCACATACTGGGCAAGCTGGAACAGAGGTGACTTTGCTGTCACAAATCGGGACAGCGGATGTGGTAACAACAGTTTTTTCCACCCACGAGAGCTGCTCTGGGATAGCACTCCCCACATGCCCAGCCCTGGCTGCTGTACTAGACCCCAGATACCGCCCCAAGCTCGGCCCCAGCGTGCCCCAGATACCCTTCCCCCCATACACACAGATCCAGCTCCAGCCTGCCTAAGACAGCCCCAAACATAAGCCCACCCCAGTGTGCTCATGTCCAGTCCCCACTCTTAATCTCCACTGCAAGACGCGCCGAGCACCCCCAAGACCCAGCCCCTGCTGTACTAGACCCCAGGCATCACCTGCCTACTGGCCCATCCAGACCCCAGCCAAGTTTTGCTCCCAAGGGTGATTTGCCCTGTCCCCCGCCCTGCTCACAACCTCATCCCCACTCACTGATGTGGTCCAAGGAGCCGGTGCAGAAGCGCCCGTAGAATTTCTTGGCGCCCAGTGCCCGCAGGTCATGGATGGTGAAAGGCCAGAGGTGCAGCACGTTGTTGCGTGAAAAGGAGTCTCTCTTCTCCACCACCACAACCCGGGCTCCCAGGAAGGCCAGTTCGATGGCTGTGCGGAGCCCGCAGGGGCCCGCCCCAATGATCAGGCACTGGAAGGAGCGATCACAGAGCTGAGCACAGCCCTGTGTGGACAAACCCTCCCGCACAACCACCACCGTGATCTCTAGGGATGGGGAGAGGGTCCCATCGGCTTGCTGAGGGAGGGGAGATTAGCCCCCTGGGCTAAGTCTAAAGGCCTTGGCTTCTGTGAGCGTGAGATGGGAGGTGATGTCCGCACAGCAGCACTGGGGTGACTCTATCAGAGTCGGGGGTGAGAGGGCAGGGCCAGCCAGGCCCCCCCAGCACGCACCCCAGACTGCATCGTGGCAGATGCACAGGAACCAGGAACCTCCAGAGCTGAAAAAGCCACATATTGCTACAGCTTGTGCTGAAGAGCCAGCATCCATAGCTGGGGGCTGCAATAGCTCATATCCTCTGCGAGCTGGCACAGAGGAAGCCTTGTGACATGCACTCACCCGCAGGTTGCACAAGCAGCCCTAGGTCTGCTCCTAGCCCAGCAGGCTCCCTCCTCCCGACTCTCCTGGGGCACAGTTATCCACAGGCCTTCTCTGCACCGGGGATCTGCCCTGCAGCCTGCAGTGCAAAGCCCCACTGGAGATGGGCAGAGCCTCCAGAAGCCGCCCCGGGCACTGGTCCAGCCAGCCCCGGTGCCAAGACAGTGCCTCGCTGCAGAGTAGCTGGGGGGGGGCAGCTATGCTGCAGGCTGAAGCCCTCTGCACAGATAAAGAAGACCTGCTGTTCCTCAGCAGAACAGGATGCTTCCCTCTGCTAGGGAAGCCGAAAGCTCAACCGCTACAGCTTGACAACAATCTATTTCAGGCTGCTCTCGTCCAAGGACAGAGGGACGTGGGGGTAAATCCCTCGCTGAAGCCAGCTCACCCTCCCCGCAGCGCTCAGCACTTATCCCCTCTGGCTGGGACACAGCCAGCAAAGGCATTAACTCCTGAAGGGGGACCAAGGCGGAGGGAGCCGGGAATCAGTGCTGGCAGCAGGAGATCCCAGCTCCCAGCCTGGCAGAGGTCTTGACGCAGGGTCTCCCATGCACCCTCCCCTCCTCCACCTCACAGGAGCCCAGCTGCAAACAGGGCCCAGGCTGCAGCTGGCAGGCAGAGCCCAGCAGGGCTCCCCCTGCCCCACGCGCCACATAGCGATGGGCTGCATTTGCACCACGGCTGTTGACGGTGCTAACTGGTGCACTGCTGAACTGCCAAGGCCTGCCACTAATGGCAACAGCCCTGCCTATGCTAATGGGTGCCTTGTGGGGTGCTCAGACCCCTTCCACACCCCCCTCGGGCCAGCCTGGAGGAAGAAGCTGGGCAAGGGATGGCATGACCTCCCTGCCAGCTCAAGAAGCCTCCATGCAGCTGCCTGGGCAGACACTCCGGCAGGTGCAAGCACAGCTGAGGCAGAGGAGCAGCTCCACTTGCCGTGATGAAGCAGTGGGTCGTTAATCTCCACATGCAACAACCACAGGTCGCCTTGGCCCTTTCCCTCGCTCTCTGCAGGGCCCTGCCCCAGCCCCACCGGCCAGTCTGGGCCATCCTACCTTGGTGTTGGCACATGCCCTGCCCTGGTCGTAGTCCTTGTGCCCGGCCTTCTTGTCCAGCTTGCTCCACAGGGCCTTGGCACTCCAGTAGTTGAGGCAGGCTTTCAGCTTGTGGTAGAAGCACAGCTGCCCCGTGTGCTCCAGGCCCAAGTGCCCGCACAGCGCCCGGAAGCTGCCCAGCACCTCCTCGCACTCGTTGGCACGGAGAAAGGTCTCGAACAGGGCATGAGCCGGATTGCCCTGCTCTCCATCCGGAGCGCTCATCCTGGGGCACGGTGCAGCACAGGGAGCCTGGAAGAGAGCGAGATGCACAGGCTGAGTGGAGAAGTGCAGCTGGGAACCCGGGGTCTCACGCGGCACCCACTTCGCTGCCCCCAGGACTAGCATGGGCCCGGTGGTCCTGCCACTTCCCCTCACAAACACACCGGACTCGTTCCAAGACCCCGCCTGGGGCACTCCGCAGGATTTGAACCCAGAAGCTTCAGAGCTAAAATCCTGCGGGCTGTGTTACAGCCTCTGGAGAAAGACAGGGTAGAGAGGCCTGAAGACCAACACGCTCCTAGGCCAGGTTGCACGCACAAGGATACAGTCCCCCTCGGCCCCTGCCACTGATCAGGCCGTGCCCTGACACACGGAGCCGACCGCTCTCATCAGCGTTACTGGCACCTCCGGCTTCCTGCAGTGCTGAGTGCTGCTGGGTGCTTCGGTGCTGCAGCCGCCAAGCTCACAACGCGCTCAGGAAAGGAGGGTGGAGTCCCAGCTCCCTGCTCAGAGGAGAGCAGAAAGCCTGACATGGATGAGTCCTGATCAGTCCCAGAACTTAGCAGGGCACCTGGGCAAGGCAGGGGGGCTGGGGACTGGGCACATCCCCCTCCCCTCCACCGCCCGATAGCCCTGCTTGCCTCATTACTGAGCCATCCGAGTGTCACGGGATCGTCAGCCCTGGCACAACGGATGGCGGAGGGGATGGTGGCTCGGAGCTGTGCACAGTGGGACCCAAAAATGGAGCAGCAGGACAGGGGGGAAGCAGAGGTGGCAGGTCAGAGCTGCATTGCTCTCCGTGGGGGAAAGCCTGCCCCTGGACGTGGGAGGGAAGCCAAGGTTTTGGTGGTGGCTGGATGTTTGCAGGGAGCACCCCTCTGCAGCTGGCTCACGTCAGCCGCTGCTCCGATAACAGAAGAGCCAAGAGAGGGTGGGGGAGAGACCCAAGGCCCAGTATGGTGCATAAAACAAGGCTCCCAAAACTAAATTTAGGTACCTGAATGTGAGCAGCACCAAGGGGCAGGGCACCCACAGCCCCTGCTGAGGTCCCCCGGAGCTGCAGGCTCAGATCTTAATTCACCAGATGGAAGATCCTTGCTCTAGACACCACGTTTAAACGCTCGGGCCCAAGGACTGCCTGACGTCAAGGACACAGGCGGGTGCGCGGGGGAGGCCAGACCTCAGCGACTGACGACTTCCCCTGCGCAACATGCACCTGGACCTCCCACAGCAGACATGGGAAGTGTTGGAGGCAGCATCAGCAAAGGCCTCCTACTCTTCCTTCTGCTTTATCCTCTGCCCGGGGGTTCCCCTCCTGAAGCATGGCCCGTCTCTGAGGGACCAGGGCATGAGCTGGCAGCAGCGGCTGGCACTGGCATTGCCAAAGACTGCAGGCTCCTCCTGCACCCCCACCACTGTGGGGCTCAGGGATATTGCATCCACGGAGCCACAGGCAAGCCTGGGGCTTCACACCAAGCCTGCAGAGCCCTGAGCATGCAATCAAGGCAAGGGGGGAGGTCTGCACCCCCCACATTCCCAGATCATCTGTGCAGCAGGGAGCCGCGATGAGGTGGGCAACGCGAGTGGCAAGCAGCTGATATGTCCCAATGAGGAAAGGAGGCCGTGGGTGGCTGCGGTCAGGAAAAATGACTCTTTCTGAGGCGGCCCTTTGTGCTGCCCACAGCCGCTTGCGTCAGGCCAGCCCACTCCAGCCGGGCTCGGTGGTCATCTGTCTTTGTTCCCAAGGGAATTCAGGACCAGCTGTCAGCAACCCCTGCCCAGCGCTTTGCCCCAACTCCAGCCCAGATGCCCTATGGCAAGCCCCAGGCTATTAGGGCTCACCTCCAGCAACCTGAGCTTGAGCTACCACTTGAGAGGGCCCCGTAGGCCAGTGGCGCGCAACCTTTTTCGACTCCAGGCCCCCCTCGAACGGCGCCAGCCTTCGCTTTCACTCTCTTTTTGACTACAAAAAGCACCAGAGCCATCCTCCTGTTGCAAACGGCTCGGAAAGCGCAGAGCAGGGCAGAGAGGGTTAACTCTGTGGGTTCCTATTTGAAATCTCAGGGTTTATCTTTGCGCTTCATGAGTGCTAACCTTGTGGGGCACCCCAGGGCACCCTTGAAAGGCGCTCAAGGCAAGCCAGGCGCTGCAGCCCCCTGCTTGCGAATCACTGCCCTAATCTGACTTCCACCCACAGGCACAGGTTGCGAGCTCGAGTAGAGAGGTGCTCCAGCTCCAGGCAGCCAGCCCGTCAGGGTGGATCAGGGATTCAGCATCTCAGGTTATGCTGCCTCATCCCACGAGTGTGGTTACTCCCACCAAAGCCTTCTGAGCGAGCAGAGAGAGCATCCCTGAGCACCTGAACCCGAGCAGCGGAGGCCAGTCCCCAAAACACAACGGATCACCGCTGGCCCAAACTGCAGTCCCAGCGCTGACGCCCAGCGTGGACACGGCCTTCATTTAGGGAGCTCCCACTCCAGTCAAAGTCCTAGCTTGCAGCCTTCTCTCCCATGCTGGGTCTGTAACGAAGCATCAATGCTGTCCCCAGCTCTCAAGCTGAGCTGCCAGCCTGGGAAAGCCTGCATCTGACTTGCAAATGAGACAGACTTGGAAAAGAGCCTCCAGGCACGTGAGAGGGAGTAATTGAGAGAGACGAATTAAGAGACTTTCTGCCAAGGAATGGTCTGGAGAGGGTTGGCTCAATATCCTCTCCGGCGCGGAGCTTATGGGGGAAAGGTCTGCCCTCTCTAAATTATTAGTGCTTAAACCTAACACTGTGGCAATGCCCGTGGCCTGCATTCTGCTAGCACCAAAGATCCCAAATGCAGCCGTCTCTGGGGTGAAACCCAGGGGCTGCCTCATGGTGCACAGCAACACTGAACACACGTTTAAGAGGGGGAAGAGCCCAGTCTGCCACTGGAGCTCCCACCTTGGGGAGGGCTTTTTAAAGCCTTAAATAACTAATGAGATGCTCATTACTTTTTTAAATGACTGAGCCGGGGGGGGGGGG
>NW_017728935.1:5288437-5296825 GCF_001723895.1 Crocodylus porosus | reverse complement strand
GGGGTCTGATGCAATGTCATTCCTTGCCAGTGTGGGAACTGCTGGGAGCTCACGAGGGAAGGCACCAGAGACGGGCAAAGCAGTCCCCCAGTCCTTATCTTGGCAATAGCTGTGCAAGGGACTCTGTCTCCAGGCACCGAGATTAACTCAGAGGGCCTCTCCCAACATTAGCTCCACTGGAAGGAGGTCAGTCTTCCTCCAGACCTGAGGAGCAAGCCACTCCTTCCTACTCCCCACTGCCCACAGGTCAAGCAAAGGAACCAGCCAATGTCTGCTTTTAGGAAATGTCCGTATACACTCGAGAGGTCCTGGGATGCTTGATCATGGCCCTAGATTAAGGCAGCAATGGCAGAGGGCACCATCGGCCCTTAGCACCCCCACCTTGTCAGCATCCTGCACGCCCAGAAATCCCAGCACAGACACTTGCATAGGGGCTGGACGGAGACCTCCATCCCCAATCGGGAAAGCCACCTAGACACGTATTCAGCTCGGGTGCGGCTTTCAGAGGCATGGAGCATTTTCCCACTCTGACTGTCTCTGTAGGTGCTCCACGTGTCTCAAAAACCGGGCTCAGACCATCTGAGCTCTTGACAAGCAGAGAAGCCTTGCCCCAGTGGAGCGAGCAATTAAGGCTATGCAGAAAACCCATGGCAGAGCTGGGAATCCAAGCCACGTCTCTCCCGACTCACAGCCCAGCGCCTTGCTCCTATGGTCGTTCCTGTCCGCTGCCCAAAAACAGGCTTTTCATCCAAAGGCTGACACGCGCTAGAGTGTTATCATCAGCAACAGGATCCGTCCGCATGCCCCCGCTCCGCACAAAGAGAGGAAGCTCCTGTGATGAAGCGCTCACCAACTAGACTCTAGACCTGAGACGTTTGGCAGGCTGCCGGCAGCCCCATGGGTACTGCGTGCCAGCAGCCAGGCAGCACGCTTGATGACTGCGGCGAGACGCGTTTCCTGCTGTTATGAAAAACGTTGCACAGGACGCACAAAAACCCCAAACCACTTGGCTCCAAGAGGAGACTGGGGGCACCTGGACCTCTTGCCACTAGGAGCGATCTACAGCCCTCCTGGGCCCAGTCCAACCATTCTGCTAGGTCTGCTAGGTCCTCCCCCTCGGTGTGGAGCAAAGGGCCACCTCATCAAGCCCCTGCTACCTGGGGCCAGGCGGGGCTCCTACGCCTTTCCAGCCATCAGCGCCTTTCAACCAGGAAAAGCCTATCTCCTTGAACTATCAGCAATACAATGGGCCCATGTGACGCAAAGGAAAGGCACAATGGAAAGGCCCAGTCCATAGCAGAACTGATTAAATACTCCTCTCCCACTAGGCCCTGTTTGACCAGGAAACACCAGTGGACCCCATACCTCATTATAACTAATCAGAAGAAAAGCATTTTTCCCTGCAATCTGTAGATCTCAAAAGACTTTCCAAGAATCAACATTGTTAGCAAGAAGCTTAAGGTCTCAGGGGTGACAGTTTCCAAAGAACTCAACGCCCGCAGCCCAGACTGCGTCCTTCCAGGAGTTTGACTCCAACCCCAAGCCAGAGATTTGCACAAGCGGTCAAAGTCTGGCCTTGATTGTGACCGAGCATTTGAGCACCTGGACTGGAGCTCCTAGGCTTTGGGCCACAATTCTCATCTCCAGTACATCGATGTGATGCTGAGTTACTCCGGATTTACAGCAGCGCTGCCCATTCCAGAATGGGTCCCCCGGTATCAGCTGGGGCATTGTTTCCAGGCTGGTTTATCATCACACACTGCAAACGGGCCCGGGCTGGGTTTTGAAGAGACTTTACTGAGTGAAAGAGCTGCATACCCCAGTGCGAACAGGGCCTCTGCAGTCAGAGAAACCACGGGGCCATAGCCACACCCTGTCAGGCTTCCCACCCAAAAGGAAGGGAAGCCAAGTGCTGCAAGGAACAAGCCTCCAGTTCGCTTTTGGTGCCACTGCTTTGCTTTTCTACTTCCATCTCCCGGATAACCTGAGTCGCTGTCAGAGAGAGGAGCGAGCCAAGGCTGGGCTGTGTCTATAGCACTCCTATCTTGCCTCGGTTTATTCTAATAAACCCAGAAAACTGGCAGTTCTAGCAGGCCGGGAGGAGGGAATGACGGGGAGTTTATTATTAATAGTGACTCACCCCTCTTGGGTCATTATGGAAGGACTTATATGGAGCTCTTATGAGCCAAGCACCCACCAAGCACCACACTGCCTTCATCTGGGGCCCATTCAGGGCCCCCTGAGCTCAAAGGAGAGTCCCATTGAGGCAGCGCAGGGCAGCAGGCAGGGCACCCGACTGGCATGCAAGGAGCTGGCGTTCAGATCCCAGCTCTAGTCCCTGCCTCAAACCTCCTGCCGTTTGTCTGTTCAGCTCCGGCCAGGGACTCTGGCTCTTACGTGCAGCAACTGCTGCCAGGCTGCTAGTGTTATATAGATAATAGTGAACCTCAGAAAAATCAGGCCCTAGGGATCTGAATGGGGTGGGGGCTTGTTGGATCAGCCCGAAAGACACAAATGCATGCTGAGAGGTAGAAATACAAATCTTAGAAGGGAAGGGCGGGGGAAGTGGAGGCACCCATGCAGGACGCAATGGTGTCCGAGGGCTGGGGGGATACAGAAGGACACGCACAGGAAAACCTATTGCTCCGTTATGTAACATATCTGATGCAGCTGCCCCCTAACGAGGAGGTCCCCGTGGGAGCATTTTGCAGCAATTTCACATGAAGTTAGTTAAAGCCAGGAAGACCCCCAATTAATCCGCGTTCTGCCAGGGGGTGGGGGGGCCTGCCAGTCCCTCCCCACACTTGGGCTCCTACTCAAAGTTTTATAAGCACTTGCAGTCAACACTTCCCTACTGCTGTGGGGCTGCGCTTCCCCCTAAGGCTGGGCCAGGAAGTGGGTGTTGGTTGGGAGCCCCAATACTACTGCTCCCTGGGTCTGTGGTTTCTTTTTTTGTTGTCGGGGGGATAAAATAAACCAATTCTTATATATTTTGAGGTCTGGAGAAGTGAAGAGGATTTCCTGCAGCGCTGGGGAGCCCTGAGACTGCCTGGCCTCTCAAGCCAAGAGACGTGCAATGCAGACAGTCCCCCTGGAGAGACTTGATTCTCTGTAGGACAGTTGTTACCAACGTAAGGGCTGTAATTTCTACATGTCTATGGGCCTGGCTCTCTGAGACCCCCCCCCCCACAGCCCTTAGCAGAGGCTCAGAAAGCGCCACAGCACATCTGTAAGGAGGGAATTGCTACCCATTCTACAGATCTGAAGACTGAGGGAACCTGAGCACTGCTGCCAATCATGTCAAGGACAGGGGTGGGAAGCAGGGAGGGTCCTTGTCATGTACGATCTGTAATGCAGTAGCACTTAGGGACCCCAGACCAGCACCCCTTGTGCAAAGGGGCTGTGCAGAGAAGTCCTGATCTCTGCAGCCAAACTATCAAGGAGCAAAACTCGGGGCTTCAAAGAACTTTAGAAAGGGGGGGCGAACACTCTTCAGATGGGGAAAGCGAAGCACAGAGAGGAGACAAGCCTTGTCCAAAGCCCTGCGTTAGAACCCAGCTGGCTTTCCTGTGGATCCACCTCGAGACCAGCCCGCCTCCTAGACACAGCGACTCCCGCACCAAGTCACAGATCACTCCAAAATTGCAGGTTACAGGCTGGGCTCCAGTCAAGGCTGCCTGAACACACCCCCCCCCCATATGATGAGATCCTGTTTTCAGCTGCTTGCAACAGCTGCCAAGCTGCAACCATTCGCAGGACATTTTCCAGCCTGGAAGCTCTGCTTCAGGTCTCTCTTCTTTTTTTCTTTTCCTTTTTAATGGTAGGAAAAAACAGTTCATCGGATGTTCCTGAGAACAAAGCTACGGCAACATGTTTTGTCCTTGTTCAAAATGCTCTGGCAGACTTCTTTTCTTTGAAAAGCACTAGCATCCCACTGCGCTGGGACGGAGGCTTGAAATGGAGCAAGGAGGAGCCCCTGGGTGCCCCTGCAAAAATCCACCCAAACTTTAGCCAGGTTGTAAGCCTCTGGGACATCCCCGTTTGCACGTGGTCAATACAGACCTGCTGGATTTTAGCAGCGAAGTGCCCTGCGGGCTCTGCTTACATGGCCAAGCAGGACGTTCCCTGCACCTGCTGCTCAGGGCTGAAATAGGGCTGGGCACCTGGGCAGGGACCAAGGAGTCTGTCTGCCCTACATGTACGTCCAGTGAGAGAGAAGGATGCTGGCCATTCAAAGGCAGCGGGACAAGAGCCAAACCTGTGAGAGCGTAGAGAGCAGTCCAGGATGGACAGCTTGTTGTGGGGGGCAGAGAGATTACAACTCACGGCTGGCACTTGGCAAAGGGAGTTTGGGACTGAAGTGAGAAGCCTGAAGAGCAGGGACAGGGTCTGCAACATGACTGGGAGTCTGTAGATGGGGGCACAGTGGCGTTTTCTGCAGGTTGGGGGTGTGGGGAGACTGGGTTCAACTGAGGAACTGGGAGTGGGAAGACCAGGACTGAGAACCACAAGGATGGGGGTGATGAATGGAGGGGCAAGGCAGACTGGCAGGAAGGGGCCAGGACAGGTAGGAAGGACACTTGAGATAGACTGGGACTTGGGGCCAGGGAGCAGGGAGCAGGGGGAGAAGAGGAAGGGGAAGGAGCCACTATAGGCCAGGATGGGAGAAGGAAACGGAGGATGCAGAGGGACCAAAACTGGCTGGGCAAGGAGACAGCCTGGGAGCCTGGGGGAGTGAGACTGGCTGTGAAGGAGACTGCAATTGGGACAAAACCCCTGTGGAGTGGAGACAGGAGAGCCTAGGGGAAGAAAATGGGAGCAGGAGACAAGGGTGGAAGAGTCACAGCTGGAGGGAGCAATTCAAAAAGTCCATGCCCCTCATCCGCACTCTCCCCCAGAGCTTCGAAAGACAAAACCTGAGTCTCCTCAGGCTTCTGCTGTCGGCAAATATCTGTGAAATCTTTTGTCAAAGGGTGCATCTCATCCCCCTTACAGCGCTAGCCTGCAGAGAGGATGACAACCTACTATGGCTATCAGTTGCCTGCTCGTTCCAGTGGCAGAGATCTGTGCGGCGGAGCGAAGTCCCAACGCGGTGATGACCCACACGGATGTCGAGATGCTGCTGCATTCGGGGCTCGTTTAACCTTGCACAAAAAGCTTCATTAGGAGGATATGCAGGTTTCGCAGTCAAGCATGCAAAAGTTAGGTCATGCCTGAAGGGAGCGTGCCTGTGCATCCTTCAATCACCCGCTCACGTGCATGCATGACACTGCAGCTCTAGTGCTCGCAGGGTCACCCCCTTTTCCTGTTGTTCACTGCATGGCTCCTGATCTTACTCACTGCGCCCTGTTCAAACCCTCCGCAAAAGATAGTTATCGATTTCCTCCTCGGCTGTTCAATGCTACACATGGCTGTAAACGGGTGAATCCTCCACGTACATCAGCAAACCTCTTTCAGCAGCACCCCAGTGAGATGAGGGACTGGTGTGAACCTCATCACACAAATGGGGAGGGAAAGGACAGAAAGATCCAAGTCAAATGCAGCCGCTACGTTTGAATAGTCTAATCTGAGATGCCTC
Organism: Crocodylus porosus; assembly: GCF_001723895.1. Classification (NCBI taxonomy): domain Eukaryota; kingdom Metazoa; phylum Chordata; order Crocodylia; family Crocodylidae; genus Crocodylus; species Crocodylus porosus. The sequence goes on along the minus strand of NW_017728935.1, from coordinate 5,291,247 downwards.
CGACTCCGTTTTCCCTAATATTCAATTTTGCACTGTATAGCACTATACGTTCACAGCACAGCTCCCAACAGACTATGGCTGCAGCTGCAAGTGCTCACCACTTCTGTAAAATCAGACCTCAGGGGCTCAAGGGAGATGCACAGAAAACCCAGGCGGTACAAACAGCAACCACTGCAAAAACCTGGGTTCATGCAACTTTCCCACAAGCAGGGATGGAGTCAAACAGCATTCAGCTGCCTTAGACGTGACATCCTCCGGCCTCTGGCCACAAGCCCTAGCCCCACTCAGTACGCACCCTTCAGGGTTTGCAAGAAGCGAAGAAACAATCTCCCTCGCTAGGCAGCCGTGACGCATCCCCGCTGCACCATCCTCGCTGTGAACGGAGGCACTCAGGGCCCAGTGGGGAGAACAGCACGATGACTTGTACTTGCAGCCCACTGCACTGTGCACAGAGACCTGGGGGCCACGTTAAGGGTGAACAGTAAACGCCATTTACACCGCCACTGCCTAACTTCCAAGTGCATGGCTTTGCAACCTTAAACTGAGTTCTAGCCAAGTGCTTTGTACATGCCGACACCTAAACGGTTCTGCGCACAGATCCAGAACTGGATGTACTCAGGAAGATCGAAGCAGTTGCTCCACAATGGCATTTTCACTTACTGCTGAATTTCTGGGAAGTTAGCATTAACCTCATGCCTCCACTGATATCGCTCCATCTTCAGTACACAGAGGTGGCACTTCCTTGTAAGGCACTGAACAGGCCATCAGGGACCAGCCCCCGTCTTTCCTGTACATACAGCCTGCCACACTGTTTAGCGTGAGCAACTGGGAAGTTGCTGCTAGTATAGTAACAAGGCGGTGGGAGGGAGCTGCTACACAAGGGGGAAGGTTAGGACAAAAAGGCACCAGCCTGGCCCTGCAGAGCCTGGAAGCGGCTAAAAGCCAGCCCTAACTTGACAGCTACCCCAAGTGTCAAAGAGCTGAACCAAAGCCCTGGAGGCAGACCCCCAAACTGGATCTGGGCCAGGCTCTGAGGTGCAAGGTGGTCCCTGTCTAGGCTGGCAGCTATCCGTCCCCAGAGCAGTGCAAGCTCCTCTGCTTTAGCAATGTGCCCCTGCTCTGGAGGGATTCCCGCGCCAGGGGCGAGAGGCTGAGTTGGTCCCTCTCCTCCTGCTGGGGCTGTCAGTAGTTTGGGGCATAGATGCCCTGGGGCTGGACTGACTCCCTGGGCTGGGCTGTGCAGAAGCAGCAGCCCGGGTTCAAGATGGGCCTAGCCGGATCCAACACCCAAGATCCAAGGGGCAAGCAGGTGGCCTAAGAAAACCCGTCTGGCTCAGCTTTGCACAGAGCCCTCTTGGCAAGCTCAGCAGAGGCCTCCTCCCAACAGTCCTGCCCGTCGCATCACTTGGCACTTAGTGGGCAGGTAGCCTCAAGGTCACAGCAGCCGCAGCCAGGCCCCTCGAGGCGAAACCTTGCAATGCCCGGTACCCGGCCTGGCCCTCCAGCTGGGGCAGCCCCGAGGGAAGCGCCCTGCTGTTCACACAGGAGCTGGCGTGGCAGAGCCCCCTTGGCTGAAAAACCAGAGGGAACCGCCACCAGATGCTCCCCGCCATATGGCCGTAAAAAACAAAGGGCTTGTACGACTGAAGCCACCCCACTTAATGGGAACGAGAGACAGTCTGGTGGCTTGTGCATGAATATTTCACAGCTGTGCAGGAACTGCAGCCCCAGGAAGCTGCGTGAGCCCCTGGCAGGGGCTGACAGCCGCCAGGCAGAACGGTGCTTTCTTGCACGTATTTCCCCTTCATCTGCAAGCTGCAAGGAAGAAGCGGCAGGCAGCAGGGGCCTGGCCTGATCCGACCCCCCCAAGCACACTGCAGGCTTTACACTCAGGCAGGACCAGGCTGAGACTCTGGGTCCGTTTCCTGCTTCAAGCCATTACAGGCCCCTTTCTGCAGGCTATTTATAGCTGGCTAAATAGCAGCAGATGGAGACTGCGTTAGTGGCAACCTCCGAGTCTCATCGAGCCTCATCATCACAACGGGGCAAAGGGCTTAATCACCCGCTCGGTGCGTGAGTCTGGGGGTGTACCTGCCCCACCCCAGCCCTCAAGATAGATGGAGCTGTGGTGTAAGCCAGGAAGCCGGGGAGCCTTAGCAGGACCGCGGGGCAAAGTCCAGCCGTCAAGCTCTGGGAGCGGGGCAGAGCGAAAGTAAAGGTGGCAAAGGCAGCACCACCCCTGCTGCAGTGCTCAGCAAAGGGGGTGGGAGTGTCCTGTCCAGGCCCCTGGGACAGCATCACCCCCGCTCGCTCAAGGGGAAGGACAGGAGACATGGCCAGGCCCTGCCAGCAAAGTTGCCCCCCGCCCCCCAGCATGGGGTGCTTTTGTGGGGCAGGGGAGACCAGGTGGGGTGCGGGGAAGTGGCTCTGCCCACGCCCCAAGTAGGGAGAGGGGGCGCCTGCTCTTCTCCCAGCAGGCACAATGAAAGAAAGGGCAGGGAGGCAGAGGGAAGAAAGGCCCGTGCGGCTGGGGGGAGGCATGGGGAGAGACCCCTGAAACCGGACCCGGGGGAGGGCTCTGCTGGGGGGGTGCAAGCAGAAGCAGGGAAGGAAACCCCGCGCCCTTGGGCCCCTCTTGCCGCAAACACCCAGGCTGGCAGGCGGGGCGCCCCGGAGAGGCCGCCCGGGGTCCCCACGCCAGCGGGGAGGGGGCTTCCAGCCCAGGAGCAGGGTGCACGCGGAGAAGCGGTGGGACCGGGCAAGGGCACAGGAATGCAAACCTCCCCGCCTGCCCCGGCTCGGACCCGGGC
>NW_017728935.1:5259787-5288231 GCF_001723895.1 Crocodylus porosus | reverse complement strand
CCGAGAGCGGGGGCGACGGGCTGGGGTCAAAGCGCTTCCGCGTGTCGTCTGCGCGGCCCCGCGCCTCGCCTCGCCTCGCGGCCGCCTGCGCCGACTCGGGAGGGGCGGCGGGCTGGGCCGCCGCGGGGCTAGGTGAGCAACGCACACGCGCACGCACCGGTGTGCGCACAGACAGGCGGCACACATACACATGCACACACGTGGGCACACGGCCATGCACAGGCAGATGCAAGCAGACATATGTACGCGCACACACAGACAGGCGCGCGCACACATGTACGTGCACGTGCGCATGCATATGCACAGATGGCCCATGCGCACAGACATCCACACACACGCACACAACCACACAGGCACACAGCCATGCACACACACATGCACACAGACACATACATATGCACAGACGAGCACGTGCACACAGACGTGCACCCACAGGCACACATGCATATGCACAAACATGTACGTGCACAGACACGCACATAGATATGCACACGCATATGCACAAACAAGCACATGCACACAGACATGCACCCACAGGCACACATGCATATGCACAAACATGTACGTGCACAGACACGCACATAGATATGCACACGCATATGCACAGACACACACGTGCACACAGACAAGCACACAGACACAGACTCGCACAGCACATGTACACAGACACACATGCATATGCACAGACACGCACATGCACACACACACACGCAGTGGCAGAAATTCCCAGCACAAAGCACCAGCGCGCCCGCAACCCAGAGGAGGCAGGGCGCTCCGTGGCAAAGGACGCAGGAGGAGCCGGGAGGCCACCTCCACCAGACAAGCGGACCACGACCAGCATCAGGACAATGCTGTGTGGGGCTCCGGCTCCCGTCCAAAAACCAGTGGCTTGCCACCACCCTCAGGTCTACACGGGCTTTTACGCAAGGCAGAACGCCCCCTCCCCGCCCAGGACCCCTCTGCCCGTGGCAGCCATCACCAAGAGAGGCAAGCAAGGCAGCAGGACTCTGGAAGCCTACCACCTTGTTGCCCAGCCTCCCTTACCCTTCCCTCGTGGCTGTGCTCTGTATTTAGGACCTTCCCTTTGTGCTTGAACGTGGGGGCCCATTGTGTCCAAGTCCCCCAAAGGCAAGCCCCCTTCAGGGCTGCTTTAGCAGAACGGCTGTGGGCAAGTCGCACAAGGGGCTTGCTCTGCTCTGTCCAGCACAGCTGAGGCCCCGGCAGGAAGAGCGCCCTTGGCGCCGCCCTTTACGGACGATGTCCGTAGAGTCCAAGGGAGGGGAAGAACATAGAAAAAGGCTTAGAAAACTTGGAGGGAAGGGTGAAGAAACTGGGCTTGTTTGGCCTGGAAAAGAGAAGACTGGGGGAGCCTCCAGTACACAGACGGTCGCTCTAAAGAGAACAGCAACCAATTGTTCCCCCGTGACCGCTGGGAAACGACAAGGAGAATGGGTCCATTTTGCAGCAGAGGTTTCAGAGGGATGACAGGAAACGCTTTCGAACCATTAGGAAAGCGAAAGACCAGATCAGACGCGCCGGGGAGGTTGCGCAGTCTGCTGGGGCAAGGGCAGGTTGGCCAGACAGCGCTCCGGGATGCTCTGGGCCCAGGGGCTGGACTCCACAACTTCCTGTGGTCCCTTCCAGCCCCGCTTTCCCTGAGTCCGTCCCTCAGACCTCTCTCCCCACAGCTGCAGGGCTGGATCAGCTCTACTGACCCCAGTGGGATCAGCCGGCTGGAGCCCTTAGCCAGCCCACGCCGCTGCATCAGAGCGGGGAAGGGGGGTCCTGACTTAGGAACCGCACACTGGTGCACAGCCAGCCAGACGGGAGGCGGATGGGGTGACTCAGGGTCATGCTGGCTGGTGTACACGGTACTGGTTACATCGCCCAAGTGAGTCACTCTGGGAGCCCGCATACCCTCTGGAGCTGGGCCAGCGTCTAACAGCCACCGTGGCTCCAGGACATGGTGTTGTTAGAGATCAGAGACTTTCAGGCATCTTGCCCCCCCATGCCACACGCGCACACCCATCCCCTCCACACACACACACAAATCCCCCCCAACCATTCCCTTCCCCTCTCTTATCCCAGGGTCCTTGCCTTCTTGGATGCTCCCTGCTGGGCCTAGAGCCATCCCCCGACTTTCTCCCCCACCTCTTTATTATTGCCGTATTTACAGGAGTGCTGTGAGGCTCTGTTCAAGGTCAGACCGTCCCTGGGGCCTCAAACGTCTCATGTTCAGGATGGAGTCGAAGGCTGGGAGGACAAGAGAGACTCAGAGATATACAGCAAATTGTCCAGGCTCGTGCCACCAGCAAGCAGGCACAGCACTCAGGCTTCCTGGCTCCCAGGCCACTGCTCTATCCACTGATTTCCCCATCTTTGCTCTCGAGTTCCACAGTCCCATCATCTCCTGTCCTATCCGAGAAAAACAGGGCTGGGGAAAAAAAAACACAGGAAGGCATCCAGTCCCGTCCCTGGTTTTAAGGTATCTAAACCATCCCAGGCAAGTGTTGGTATAACCTGGTCCAGTGACAGATTCCCAGCCCTGTAGGTTACCTCTTCCAGCACTCAACCATCCCGGAGTCGAACATGCTTCCTACTATCCAACCTCAGCCCGCCCAGGCTGCAGTTTCAGCCCATTAGATCTTGTCCTGTCCCGTGTGGACGCAAGAGAACAATTGATTGCCATTCTTTTTCTAACAACCCAGTTGCATTTGCAGACTGTTATCAAATCCCTCTGTCTCGCCTTCATTCATTATTATTTTACTCATCTGCTCACAGTGCCTAGAAAGGCCGGGTCCCCACTGCGCTGTACACACTCAGAAAGAAAAGAGAGGGCGCCTGCCCTGAACAGCTTACTAGTCTAGGGTCAGAGGCAACAGAGATGGGAGTAAAAGCCAAGTCTAAATTAAGCTGCAGCTAGTTCAGGCTCCCTGAGGTTTCAGGAAATAGCCCCCTCCATTTGCAAACAGTTTATATCACCCTGAAATATTTTTAATCACCATCACCTCCTTAAGGTCATGAAGATTTAATGAGAGACATGACTTTTCCCCATGGAAAGCAGAAGACATCAAGTCCACTGGGTCCCCCCCTGGCCAGCTTCTCAAAAGGCCCCTCTGGGAGCACCCGCAATTATAGGCTGAGGGTTGTACAAAGGTGCCTTTGAGCCGAGCAGGGGAGGAGAAGGGAGGTTTTTCCTTGCCTGCCAGTCGGTTTGGGCCACCCTTGGGCAGGCAGCGTGTTGTGTTTGTACACAAGTCAGCTGTGGCTATGCTAGTCCCCGGGGACAGATCCTTTCAGCACATCCTTCGGAAAGGTAAAGAACGTGCGACCAGCAAAGGGAAACAAAAGACTGGCAGCAGATGGAAAAAGCTCACCCCGTGAACCCTTCCAGACAAGCACACGACACCGTCCCGCAGCCAGCAGCTACTGCAGATGGAGCGGACAGATCTGATCTCCAGCAGGTATGGACAGTCGCTTGAGCGCCTGGGAAACTGCCTGGAGATCTGCCAACCTGGGATTTCTTCTTCCTTACCGCACCCACGACACAGCGAGCAAAGTACAGGGAATACGTCTGTAGTGCCAGGCCTGGGATCGACCACGTGTGAGCATTTCCTGGCAAATTCAGTGCTAGGTCTTCTAAAATACCCCTCTTATTCCTATGCCAGTAATTGCTGGTCTGTCGGCTCCTTCAGGCAGGGGAGGGGGCCTGCTTTGCCAGGTACGAAGCACCTGCCACATCCACGGCTGTTACAGAGATAGCACTGGGCCAACCCATTCGCTCAGTGCCCGGAGCGGGCATGGGCTGGGGGTAGGGAGTCCTGGAGCAGCTTTTGCTCCATTTCAACAGAGGCGCAATTCAAAAAGCATCCAGCTACGTTAACCCAGAACCAGCCCTGCTTTGCGCTTCCTGCTTCTAACGAAAAGGGGTCATTTCCCAAACCGCCCCAGCCAGGCCTAAGCCTACACCTTTTAAAAGCAGCAGCTCTGTCTAGCAGGAAAGAACAGCCCCGCAGCGGTGTGATGAAGCATCAGCATCTTCCTGTCCCCGCAGGGGGTGTGTTGGGTTCCTTCTTCCCCTCTGAGGAGTCTCCTGGCATAGAGGAGATCTCCACTTCCTTCCTCCCTGCAAAACAGGGAAATGAGTCTGTTCCCTGGCCTGGTCCCTGTGCTGCTCTGCCGAAGGCAGCAGCACCATCTGCCGGGGAAAGGGAGCCGTGCCTCTGCACCCCGTGGGAAGAGAAAAGGTCTAGGCCACTGCCGCAGCGCTGAGCCCACGGACAGCAAAGGAGAAGGGAAAGGCGGCGCAGATCCCCAACCCCATAATGCACGTGCTAACACCCCCCGTTTGCTTTTAGCCACTCACAGCAAAAGGGACCCCATTGCATCGCACGCAGGGCTGTGCTGAGAACTGGGTCTCGTGACACGGATGGTCCCTGCTCCAGTTGTTGCTTTCTGGGGACGACCAGGTCCTTTCCCTGCGGCAAGCCCGGTACAGCCCAGCCTCCGAGCCTACACACGGCAGCTGTTTCCCCTGCAAGATCAACCCCCGCTCTTTTTACTGCTATTTTTATCATTTTATTTTTTTTAAATTAAGCAGGGAAGGGGCACCGGCAGTGCCAAGTCTGACACGTGTCGCTCTCATCCTCCTGCTCCTTTGTGCTAGGATTTGGGGCTCACTGCCTGCTGTTGCTTCTGCAGCTCCAGAATCCGGATCAGAACCAGGCATGCAATCCCCAGGAAAAGCAGCCAGATGAAAACCCAGTAGTACTGGGGCAGACAGATCCACAGCCTGCAAAGCTCCTTCCTGGACCCCCTGGACCTGTCAAGAAGAAAGTTAAGAGATTCATCGACTGAAATAGAGCAGCTGTCTTGATCCTCCTTCCTGGAGCAAAATACCCAGAGACTGGAAAGGGCACAGAAAAGGAGCTAGTTTCTGCATGGCATTTAAACTGACCCCGCCAGCCTCCCTCTCCTCATGTTCAAAGTAACACCTAAACTCAATGTAAATGAGAGATGCCGATGAAAAGAAAGCTTTCCTGTCCCCTCTGGTTCCCTCTAGCATCTCACAGCAGGCTGCCTACAGTGCTTTACAGCAGATGATAACAGACCCGTTATATAGATGGGCAAACTGAGGCAGAGCCAGGCAAAGAACCCAGAAGTCTTTGCTCCATCTCCCCCTGCTTCCATAGCTGTATGCACTGCCTCCCGGAGCTGAAACAGAGCCCAAGCTCTGACAGAGCTTCCTGCCTCCCTGGTCAATGCATCACCAGGAGTGTACCCAGCTCTTGGGTCCCTGTCCCGAGGAGCTTTACACTATGCCAGAGAGATGCAAGACCTGGGATAATGTGATCACTTTTATTAGCCCAACTAAACAGTTGGAAAAAGAGTCTTTTGCAAGCTTGCGGGCACACAGACCATTCTTCAGGCACCGGGAGGCTCTGCTGCTGCTCTGTGTCCTCCAAGGAACAGCAGTGTCCCAATGCCTGAAGAAGGGTGTTTGTGCCTGAAAGCCTGCAAAGAACCTTTTCCCAACTATTTAGTTGGTCTAATAAAAGAGATCACATCTGCCCAAAGAAGCTTGCCTGCCTGTGTCCTAAGACCAACACGGCTACAACCAACAACCCTGTAGATCTGGGATAAGGCGTGTAAGAGCCTGGGGAGGCGATGGACGCTGCAGGGTTCAGTGAAGCAAAGGCAGCCAGATGTGCACCAGCTCCATCTCTCCCATGGGTGCTGTTGGCTACAGAAACGAGCACGCCAGAGCCACACACAGGCTAGCCTTGACCTGGCCACTGGACAACTGGATTCTCCGGCTTCCAAGGGATACCACGTTCCCTTCCTCAGCACGTGCTGCTGTGTGACTAGCCACCAGCAGCTGCGCCCCTGCCCAGAGGTGGATGCCTATGAGGGATGACGGAAGGGACTGGAGCGCACGTCACCCACGAAGGCTCTGGGCCCCAACACAGCCCAGGGTCCCATGCGAGGACGAGGCCGTTAGCTCACGTCAGACTGAGCTGCTCCAGCTCCTCGCTCTCCTCGCTCAGCCCCCCGCTGTCCGACTCCTTGCTGGGCTCCTGCTTCATGCTCTTGCCGGCACTTCTCCTTCTCCGCAGCTCGGGCTCGCTCCTGGGGAGGAAGACGCAGCAGGGGCTAGTCAACAGCAGTGCCCCCTGCCCCAAGCACCCTGTCTGATACGGGGAAAACTGCACCTGCCCCAGCTGGCCCCGGGGGTGGAGCCCAGCAGAGCACTCAGTACATCCTTACCCTTCGGCACAGGGGGCTGCTGCCCCCTGAGGCTGAGCACTGCCCATGCCCTCCAGGCTTTGGTGCAAGGAGCTGGAGGGGCTGACGTGCAGGATGAAGCACTCGTCGGTGGAGTCCTCCTGGAGGCAGCAGCGTTGCCTGCACAGCAGAAAGGAAGCAGTCATGCCCCGAGCTGATGTGCCTCTGCCTGCCTTCCCCACGGCGGAGCAGCGGGGTCCATCCTTTCCATCTCCCCGGGGCTCTGTGGGAGGGTCACGGTACCTCTCTGCACTCAGGGTGCTCTCCCCTGCCGGCTTCCCTGCCTCATCCTTGGGTGCTTGCCCGTTTTCTTGGCTTTGAACGTGCTGCAGACAAAACCGAGGGAGGGCATGAGTGAAACAAAAGAGCAGGAGAGAAACCTGGTGCCCAGAGCGCTGTGTGCGCATGGAGCAGAGCCCAGGAACCAGCGTGGGGGCTGTACCCGCCGTGCCCCTGTGCCATGCGCCTGTGACCGGACTCCTTACCAGCAGCTGCTTGGGGATGACGGCAATGCTGACTCTTCGGCGAGCCGACACCTGGGGCACAAAGGAGGGCACCTGGTGAGAGCAAAGCCCCTCTCCCCACTGCCCCCAGAGGGGTTTAGCGTTTCACTCCCTGCCCATAGTCTGTGAGGGCCCTGCCATCCTCCTGCCCTGCCTTTCGCCCCTCACCGCCGTAGCATGGGGCGGGATGCTGCTCACACCAGTGCCATGGGGGTGGAAGAGCCTTCCCTGGGCTCTAGACGGGGCATTAACAGGATTTTCTGGTCAAAGCTCTCTCCCTACTGGAGAGGAGATGAAGACCGAGGCCTGAAAGTCCCTGCTGCTTCACCCCCGCAGCGGCCCATGTGCCGGGAATCTCGGATTTCACCAGGGCCCTGTGACAGCCCCGCTTGGACCCCCCGATGGGCCTGCCCCGGTGCCTGCCAGCTCCCCCACCCCGCCCCTACCTTGTGGGCCGCAGGGGAATCGCTGCTGTATTCGAACTGACACTAAAGAGCAGCCTCCTCTGGGGCCAAGTCCCTCTGCCTCTTGCGCCCTGACCCTGCAATGCAGAGGACCCGCCTGAGGTCTATGGTCTAGCGAGGCTTGGTGGGTGCAGGGTTGGGCTAGACACCTGGGGAAGGGGCCGGCTCTCCCTCACCTGCTGGAACGTCCTCATCAGGGGATGCCTCAGCCTCTGCTCTGCATCATCTGAGGGAACAAGGAGAGGGGATTGCTCTATGTAGGGACTGACTTCTCACACCCAGAGCAACCAGCCCCTTGCTGCCCCCCACCCCATCCAGCCCAGCCTGCTGCTTTGTTCCCCGGGCTGCACAGCCCTTCCCCGAGCCCTGCCCTCACTGTGCACATCAGAGGCTCGGCATAGCTGGAGCAGAGGACAAGACCAGGCTGGCGTCCCATAAGCCCAGTTGCTTTGGCCATCATAGCACAGGTATCTAGTGAAGAAAATGGCAGCTCAGCTGGGAAACCCCTAAGGTCGTGGTATGGGGAGCAGGACCAAAGACCCACAGAGGCATGTCTATGCCTCAAGGCAGGCATCCTGGGGTGCACGCACCGCTCTCTGCATTCCCAGCTATGCCCGTGCTGCATCACCAGCACGTGTGGGCAGAGCAAGTCTGCTCCGAAATTTCCCCATGGCGTTTATGCCCTGACTGCAGCCCCCTCGCAGCCATACCCTTGGAGTCACTGGTTGGGGACAAGGACAAGCAAATCCCCTGGACTCTAACGCGTCTCCAGGGCTGGAGCCAGCTCACAGGCCTCGCACACCGTTCAGGGCCCTGCCCCAGGCTTCCCGGCGATGGAGCCGGGGCAGGATCCAGCCGTGGCGACTCCCGACCCTGCTCTCTGACCACCGCACCTGCTGAGTGCCAGGCCCCATCCACATCTCCGCACCCCCGGCTGCTGCGCCCACCTCACCCCTGGTCTCGGCCAGCTGCCGGTTGCGGGAGTTCTGCTGGATCAGCCGCTTCATCTCCTCCAGCTCCGCGTGCTCCCGCAAGTGATGCCTCTTCAGGTTCTCCACGTGCTGCACCATCACGTCCGTCGCCCGGCTCATCCGCGCCTCCTGCCACAGAGAAAATGCATGTGTGTGTGGGGGGGGGGTCACGCTGAAGGCACAGGCCGGGCTCCCCTCTGTCCTACTCAGGTGCTTACACTGTGCCCACCATGGTGTGAGGCATCCACCACTCGCCATGGCTAATGGCACCAGGAGCAGACCCTTTTGAAGCAAGCAGCCCAGCCCAAAGGGGCTCTGATCAAACAATCCAAAGACCTCCAGAAAGTGCTCGCTCCCCCTCCTCTCACACATGGGATAAGACATCCCCGAGCCCAAGCCTGTCACTTCACCCGACACGTACGCCCCTGGGTGCATTTGTACTTAGAAGACTTGAGCATCTCCATGGGGCAGGTTAACCAGGCCCAGGAGTAAGTGGCAGGAATACAAGGGTCCAGGTGGCAGCAGGGACAGGGGACAGGAGGGAAGCTAGCTAGACAGAGGAGAGGAGTGGCGGGGACACCACTAGTCAACAGGGAGCTGTATCTGCTGCTAGGAGTCTTGGTGGACCGGCATGCTGGCTGGTGAGGACAGGGGTCCGGGGAGCCCACCAAAGCAATGGGTCTTCTCAGGCTGCGGCATTGTCCCCCAGCAGCATAGTATATTGGGTGGAGAAAGGGATGGGAGAGACCCATCAGGCCTCAAACTACTCCTCCAAGGCAAAGTAGCGCTGGTTCCCACCCGATGGGGTTTCCACCACCTGCCACAGGGCAGCAGCCCCCTCCCACCCTGAGTGCCCCCACACAGGGGTCTGTGCCCGTATGGACCAACCTGATGGACGGCTCCAAGCTTCTCTGCCGCACCCATGGCCCGCTCGATGGCCCCCGCCAGCACCGTCAGGCTGAGCTGCAACTGCTCCACCACCTCCTTGCGCTTGGGGTCTAGACACGAGAGGCCCAGCTTCTGCGGGGAGGGGGCGGGAGGCCCAGCATTACCTCCACTTAACCCAATCCCCTGGGGTCGCTGCTCCATGCTCCCCCACCAGTGCCCTCAACAGGACCGTAATGGACCCAGAACTAGGAAGAGTTCAGCCAAGGAGATGCCCTGGGTGGCGTAAGAAGCACTAGCCAGCCAGACGCTGCCACTCGCTTGGCAATGATGGATGAGGCCAGGTGAAAAGCCTATCCCAGAGGAGAGCCAGTCTGGGCAGGGGCAGGATAGGGTCCCTTGTTTCGCACAGGCCACTGAAATGCCAGTGAAAGGGGTGGTGCTGGGGTGCTGCCCGCCTGGCTGGATTCAGACCAACAGCCTAGAGTCAAACGCCCCGGGCGTCCAGCACCAGAACCACAAGCGAGGCAGCTCCCACCCAGGAGGCAACTCCCAGGGTGCCAGGACACGGCTGCAGTTGTAGGCAAAGAGGAATGAGCCAGAGCACACAGAGACAGGGAAGCCTTACCACGGCCAAGGGCATCTGTCCCACTAACTCTGGCAGTACTTCATCGTGCCCATGCCCATTCCCTACTCGGGAGACAGGCCTGAAGGGCTGGGATCTAAAACCCAACCTCAGCCCCTGCTTTCAGCAGGAAGCCAGGCCAGCGACAGGGCTCTGGATGCCCCACAGAGCAGGCTGTGCCCTGGGGACCCTCCTCTGGGCCAGCCCTACCAACCTGCACGGCCGCCCGGCACTCCTCCAGCTCCTGCTGGATGTTCTCCTCCGCCACGTCCCGCGCCCGCTCCTCCACCTGCACCCGCCGGCGCAGCGTGAACATGTCGCAGCGGAAAGCTAAGGCCAAGTGCGCAAATGCTGCCTGCAAAGGGAAAGGCCAGACGGGGTCACTGCAGCCCCCCAAGGACACCTGGAAAAAAGCACCTGGCAGGGACACCAGTCACAAGGCACAGACGATGCCACTCCCAGCTCTGCCCAACCGGTTCCGTGGCTGTCCCAGCAACTCGGGGTGGCGGGGATGGAGAGAGATATCGGGCCTTGCAGAGCTTCCCTGGGTCAGTATTGCTTTCATCCCTGCCCCGTGCTCTTACCGAGGGGGCTTGCCCACCTACAGGCAATGGTAAGCAGGGGGAGCCACCCCTGTCCTGTACATGTCTGACTTGGGGCCCACACTAGTCTCACACTGGTTTAGTTCCTGATCTACACCCGGTGAAACGAGCAGACTTGGGCCCTTCCTTCGTTGCCATGCCCCCTCGCCGGACCCCAGCCCAAGGGGCAACAGCAGAAGGCTTTGGGGCTCCAGCCCAGGCAGCTGGGTCCCTGGCGGCTGCTGGAAGGAAGTGGGATAGGGAAGAGGGGGAGATAAAGGCCTCACCAACTAAATCAAGGCACTCCAGGTGAGTTAGCCGCTAAACACTGGTTGCCCTATCAGAGGGTTCGGTGCCCCGCATCTGCGGGCACCAGGAGTCGGCCAGACAGGCCTCCTCCTCAACAGATGCCCAGCAGATGCCGACTGGCAAGCAAAACCCCTGTGTCAGCCCCGGGGCCTGGGAAGCCCATTATTACTATTACGAGGGCTCTCATCTCCTGCTGATTTAATGACGCCTTTTGCAAGCCTCCAAGCACTCCGCAGAATGAGCAAGCGCTGCATCACACGCCCAGAGGAATCACTTTGCTGTGCAGGGGATGCCCCTGGTTCCTAGGAGGGGACGCAAGGGATGTGCGCATGCAACAGAAACTGCCGGGGCGCAGGGGAGTCAGCAGGGGGTCATGACAAGGGGGAGGACAGTTCTTGCTGAAAGCACAAGGCCAGGAGTTTGGACTTCCTGCTCTGCCGCTGATTCGCAGGAGGACAACGGGCAGGTTATTTCACCACGCTGTGCCTCATTTTCCCCACTGGTCACATACCCTTGGTGTCTCGGCTGTGGCTGCAGTTTGGGGACCCAGACACCTGTCCCTGCGACCCTGTGCTGCACAACAGAAACCCCGCTCAGCCAGGAACTCAAGCCACTTTCAGAGGGTAACAACTAACTGTGGGAAGTGACCACCTGGAGGAGAAAGCCCCTGTCCTTCCGTGCCTACACCCTGGATAACTGCCCCAGGTGGCACACAGACAGCACCTGAGCTGGTGCAGACCCAGCTGGAGGTGTCACGAGAGGACTCTGGGTTAGCCCATCTGCTGCAGGACTCCAGTATCACCCTCCACAGATCTGAGCACCACACTACAGAGGGGGCAGCGGCCAGATGCATTTTGCCTCGGGCACCAAGTACACCTTGCAGCACTGGTGTCTGAAGCCTGTGCACGGATTTTTCCAGGGGAAGGAGGAAGGAGACACGAATCCATGAGTCCCTCTCACCACAAGCTGCTGGAAGGATAGGATGAGGGCAGTGCTCACCTCCACGTCCTGCTCAGTCAAAGCCACTCTGCAAAGGAAGAACACGGGCAGGTGTAAGCAAGGGAGGCAATGCAGAGCACGGGGCAGAGCCAAGTGCCCGACCGCAGCCAATTCCCAAGGGCTCGGCGATGGCACCGAGGGCTCTCCAGGCAGCTCTAGCAGTCGGTGCCAATGGTGGGGGGCGCTGTGAGAGGCAACAACACCCATCCGCTGGGAGCCAGAGAGAGCCAAACTCATCTCTCTCAGGCCCCAAGCAGCCCTGAAATGGGGGCATCTTTCAGTCACTGCCAGGACAGGGCCTGTCTCCTTCTGCTGTGGGATATAAGCAGTGGGGGTATGAGGCCCCGGAGCTGGATCTGAACCAGCAATGGAGGGTGAGGGGCTCTGTAACCCCTGACCTCCTCAGCTACTCCCCCGAGGCACCTGCCCTGGCTCCACGCACGGTCCAGCCCTCTGTCACCTTTGCTGAGCACCGTTTAAATCTCCAAGCTCCTTGATCAAGCAGCAGTGTCTAATCCCTGCACTTTGGTAGGAGGAGAAGGGGGGTCAGGCCACGGCCGGAGACCCTACCTGTGCAGGCCCAGTCTCTCCAGCACAGACAGCTCTGTCGCAGAGGTCACCAGCAGGTCCTCAGCCGGGTCAGGATCTGGGGAAAAAGGGCGATCATTCATCCGGAGAGACAAGAGGGGAGATGGACAGAGGGGATCAGACACCTCCCAGCTGCCTCCGTGGAGGCAGATGTCTTCTCTCTAACACTAAAGGCCACAGTGGGGAGGGCACTAGCATGGGAACCTGGGAAAGTTGGGTCCAGTTCCTTCTGCTGCTGCCCCCTCTCTGTGTGACAGCAGGCAAGTCACTTCAGGCCTCGCTTCCCAAGCTGTAAGATGTCCTTTCTACCTCCCAGGGGACAAACACACTGACCACTGTGAGCTATGTTACTTCAGTGACACGGGCATAAAAGCACCCAAGCTAGACGGGGTGGGGGCGTTGTACCGGGTGTATGGCACAGGCCAGTGGAGAAGGGCCCATCTACTTGTATCATGAGGCCGGGTCACAGAGCCCCCAAGGGAAATCACTCTGGACCTAGAAAAATAATGTTCTGCTGTGCCAGTCCTACCCTGGCCTAGACTAGGCGAGTCCAGCTGTGCCTGCAGAGGCCTGGCTCCTGACTAGGGAGCCCTCTTGAAACAGCATTGGGTCCTGCCCCACCAGTGTTGCTGACTTAGGGGCAGGGTGGGCACCAGTGAACTGGCAGGCCCCAGAGACAGACGCAACAGAGATGCTGAGGAGACCAACCCACAAGGAAGTGACTCAAGACCCAAGCCCTATCTCTTGGTTGAAAGCACCATCAGTGCTCGGGGGTACAACTGGGTCATGTGAGAAACCTCAAAGGCTTCCCCAGAAACACCAACTGGGGGCTTAAGGCACCTGGGCCCCAAGAGGCATCGTGAAACACCCTCCTGCTCATGGAGAAGGCAGTGGGGCGGGTGAGAGGAGATGGGCTTGAGAGCGTGGTCTTCTCCCCCATGGGACCTTTAAGTGGACCGATGCCCCCGCCTCAAAGGCGGCAGGTTGGGTTGGCTGGAAGGGCAGGGTCACAGCCCCATTCTACCCGAGGGGACGTCAGTCTGCCCCTTTGATCCAGAGCACAAGGCAAGAAGCTGCTTCCAGCAGCCTGAAAAGCTGGGGATACCGCCCCCACACACTGCTGCTCTTCCTCTGCCCTGCAGAGAGGAAGGGAGATGGAAGGGAGAAAGAAGATGAAGCAGGGGCGGAAGGAGAAAATAGAAGAACGAGGAGAAGACAGACAGGTGGAGGGGAGCAGGGAGCAGAAAGAAGAGATGGAGCAAGAGGCAGGAGGCCAGGGAGCGGTGTGGATGGCAGCTCCATAGCCTGAGACTCACTCACCAACCTTCATCGCTCTCCCCACTGTCCCCGACCTGCGGCGCCAGCTCCCTTCTGCCAGCCCCATCCACCTGGCCTCGCACCTGGGGGCGCACAGGACACGACAGCAGAGGAAAATGGGTCTTAGCAGCGTGGGGCAGGGCAAACACCCCCCACCCCCACCAGGACAATGAAGAATGCAGCCCCTGGCCCCACGCTTGCAGGGCTGGCTGCGAGAAGGCAAAGTTGGGGCAGTGGGGTGGGGGGCAGGAGACCTGACAGCGGGGTGCTCCTTCCTATCCGAGGGAATTAAGCTAAGAACCTATCCGAGAGAGCACATCAATGGGGGAGAAGCAGAGGATGCACCGGTAGGTAAAGTCCCTCCCGATGCTACAGCTGCCCCCCTCATCCCCCCCATCTCACCTCACTGTTCTCCAGGCTCTGCCCCCTCATGGCCACAACCCTTCCAGAGTAGCCCTGCAAGTTGCTCGACAGCCCTAGAGAGAAGGCAGAAGAAAGGCCCGTTGGAGCTTGGAGCAGTTCCTTTTGGTCTGTAATGAGTTAAAGGGGGAACATGAGCAGCATCTTTCCTGCTAAACCCAATGCCAAAAGCCAGCAGGGATCCGCATAAACCTCTGGACGGCGTGGGCACCAAACACGGAGGGAAAGCCATCTCCTCCAGCAATAGCTGCTAATGCACTCTGGGTCCTTGGAGGTCAAGGCGGCATGAGAAATCTAACATTTGTGCATTGATTATTACAAGACAGAGAGTGAGTGGATGTGCTAAGCCCAGCCCAGCCCAGCATGGGCCACATCAGTAGATACTGGTTGGGTACCACACAGCCCAGATTGCACCAGGTCATGCACCTGCCACAGCACAAGGAAAAGACCCTCTCCCAAAATCAGGTCCTCCAGTACGTCCCCTGCTGGTGAGGGGAGCACAGGCTGAGCCTCAGGGAAGACTCATGGAAGCGCCAGCTGCTGCGCAGGGCTCAACGGTTGCACGGCAGTGCCTGCAGCTGGCAGGGGGAGGCAGACACCAGCCTGTGCGCCCACTGCAGACGAAGCAAAGAGGACCTTACTGATGAGGAGAGAAGTGAAGGGATGCAGCCTGCTGTCCTGCTTCTGAGGGTAGACTTCCTACTGAGACACAGCAAAGGGGGCACTGGGAACGGTTTCTCACCCAGCAACGACTCCCAGTTCCTCTGCTCTGTGCAGTGCGTGGGGAGGCCCGGATGTCCATCTGGGTTAAACACCCAGCTTGCCAAGACTAGCATCCAGCCGGGCAACGGCTGAGCCTCTGGCTTCCCAGCGGGGAGGGGGAAGGCAGGCACATGCTTGGCAGAACAAGGGGGCACTACACAGCTCACCCTATCTCCCTTTGCCCCCACCCTACCGCCATCCTCTCAGCCCCACAGCTGCTCCATTACCTGAGTTGGGAGATGCCATGAGTCTGGCCAGCTCTACCTGCTGCTGCTTCAGTTGCTGCTTGCTGAAAGGAAGGAGAGGAGCCCAGGTTAAGGAACAAGAAACTCCTCTGAAGAGACCAGCCTGTAACGAGCCAGCGACAGCACAGCCCCACAGCCACCCTTTGCAGGGCCTGACCCACAGACCAAGGCCCAGGACCAGAAGCACCCCCATGATAACCTTATCCTGCACCGCGAGCCCACGCGCCGCTCGGGGACGCTTCCAGGCTCCACTGCCTCTTCTCCACTGGCCCCAGCACCCCTCTGCAGCCTGCGCCTCCACTGCCACTCACCTGGCATGTGCTAAGCCGCCCTTACCCTTTCGATGCCACCCTTTTATCCCTGCCGGACCGGGCGGGAGCCAGCTGATGCTGCAGAGTCCTTGCTTATGACCTCTCCCTTCCTGGGAAGCTGGGCACCGAGGTGCTCTCCAAAGCCATTTCCAAAAAGGAATGAGTCACCGGCCCACGGCGATGTTTGTATTCATTACATTTCACCCAGCTGCCAAATGGACCTTGCATCCCCTGGCAGCAGGAGCGCCAGCCTCCTCTGGGCAGGCATGAAAACAACCCGCTGGCGATGGAGCAAGAGTGCCACCTGACGGGGATCCTGCCTCACGGCAAGCAGCTCGCCCCGGGCTGTTTCTGCGCGTCTTCTGGTTTCCTAAACATCCAAGTCCTCCTTGGCTGGGGGGGTTGGCGAAGAAGAGCCCGAGGGGGTTCCTAACAACCCGAGTGACAGCCCTGCTCAGCCGAATAAAGACTGAGGTGTCAATACACTGGAGGTCAAAGTCTCGCACGCGCACAGCGCCGAGATGAACACAGCGCCTCTTGGAAAGCTGCCGACATGGTATAATAGGCAGCATCCACAAGGGAATCCTACACGAACCGCACTTACCACCCTAGGCATTTCCCAGCCATCCCTTGCAGTCAGCGAGAGGGGGCCACAGCTGCGAGAGGGCTGTTGGGGACAGGACGGTAGCAGGGGGACACCTGGGCAAAGCGCTACAACTTGAGCCATCAGTATTGTCTACGGGTCAGAGCAGGAAGCATGAATCTTGATCTCCACCTCCCTTTCTTGCAAGTCAGCATCAGCCCATTTTAAACCATACTATCTATAGCCCTCCCCTCGTCCCCTTGCTTTGGTCATTCATAATAAACATCAGTCTGGTAGGCTCAGGCAATCAAGCTACAGTGCCCTGAGCCACTGTTTCTGCCGTTACCCTATAATAATCCTCAAGTGTTTGCCAAGGGGCATGCTGCCTTGAGCTTTCCTTTTCCCTGCTTGCTTTCCGGTCCTCCCAGCTCACTATAAGCTCAACCAGTCTTAGAGGACACATCCGATAGCACACCACCACACAGTATAAGCCTTCTTTGAGTATTGTTGAGTTATTACAGAGCAGTTCAGACGCAGAGCTGCCACACGGGACTCCCCACTCCCTCACTGGGTGACCTGGGGCAAGACATACCTGTGCCTCAGTTCCCCTCTCTACAAGGCTGCTGTCTCCCTTGGCTGGTGCTTGGAAGTCTATGGACACAGGCACCTCCGCCATAGCCCCATGCTTGCCAGAGGGAGAACGCCTCTCCGGTGTTATATTTTTAAAGCTGTTTCTCACCCAGCAACGACTCCCAGTTCCTCTGCTCTGTGCAGAGGCGTCCACAGGGAAGGTGGCAGCGAGGGTGGTTTTATTTGGGAGGCTGCTGCTTTGCTGGCTTGTTTCAAGCAGTTTCAAAAGAAAGAAAACGTGGAATTTATTGCAAAGGCAGAGGGGAGGGAGACTGCGAGGAGGCAGAGCTGACAGCAGCTCCCCTACGGCACAGCCCCCATCTCAGTATCCCTTTTTCTAACTCCTGCACTGAAATCACCCGCCAGCCTCCTGCCGGGACGATTCAGTAGAGATCTTCTGGCTGTCATGGACTATTTGGGCTCCTTTAAACCATGGCTGCCGTTAGCCACTTACTTGCTATGTGCCTCAGTTTCCCCACTGATACACTGGGGGTGATGGTAGCAGTCTGTCAGAGGGGTGGTACCTATTAACTAAAGAATGGCGGGGGAATGCTCTGGGCTTACCTGATGGGAGGCACTGCATGTGTCCCAAGTCACTGCTACTATGCCTGCTTTTGTCACTCCACCGTAACAATAATACAGGTCTGGTCATGGTTAAGTGACGGATCTGATTCTCATCAATAGGCTTCCCCTCCCCCCCCGTCCATCACACATGCAGCAGGACAAGCTCCCAACACACCACTCTGCCCGCGTGTTTGAACCTTTGGCTGGGAGGTGAGCTCAGTCTCCTTTCGGCTGAGACTGCAACAACGGGAGGAAGGAGTCAGAGTTTGAATCAGAACTTCCTAGACCTTAAATGCTGCAGGCTGCAAGTGAGAACAGGGGGAACAACCCTGGTCCGTCCCAGTTCACTTTCCCTGTGACATAAGCCTGGGCAAAACAGCTACGGTCTGGGCAAGTAAATGGCAGTTCTTATGCCTTTTCGAGTGTCTAGTGCAGTGGTGGGCTTGGCAGTGAAACATGTCCCTTCTCAGCACCGAGACCCACCAGCCTGACCGTCCACCACCCAACTTTGCGTTTCTGCTTGGATTTGAACTATCGGTGCAGACCTCTCTGCTGCCGCACCCCACTGCCAGCTCCCTGAGCAACCCAGCTGCCCTCTAGGATTTTACCTGCAAACCAGCTCTTGCCTCCAGCAGTGTCTGTCAGAGCCAATGATAGATGCCTACAGCCACTGAAGCTGTTGACTCAGCACTTTCCCTTCCCTGCCTAGATACAGGGGAAAATGAAGCACAGGACTCCAGGCTAAGCCTCGCTGACCAGGAGCTATCCAACGGCGTTGGCAGTAAATTCTGCACCGAGAAGGAGGTGTAACTTCCATAAGCAATGGCCTAGATCAGCAATTTTCAACCTTCTTTTCATCTGGAAATTTTGAATGGAGGTGTGGATAGTGGATAATCACATACTTTTGATTAGTCATCTTAGTCATCTTTCGCGGATCCCTTAGACATGGTCTGCAGACCCCCCAAGGGTCCGTGGACCACAGGTTGAAAACCACTGGCCTAGATATCATCGGGATGGGCACACAAAAGGCATGGTCAATGCATGTGTCTGAACATGGACAGATAAGCAGGGTGATAAACAGATACTCGGAGCAGCGGGCAGTTGGGCGGATAGAAAGAGATGTCATGTACAGGGACAGATAACGCACGGATATGGGTAGATGAGCAAGTGTAAAGGCAAAGAGGTAGCAAGGCTACGTGGCAAGGACAGTGCTCATCTGTGTTGGCTGGAAGGGAACCAACAGCCCTTCTGGGACTGTAATATTATCAATATTGTTAATAACATGCCACTGCAGCCATGTCAGCGGCCCACTGAAGTGGCTCCACTTCTGCATCTGCTGGCTTTTTAAAATAACTAAGTCAGTGTGATGGGCATCGCACTGCTGGGGAAGGGAGAGATGATCTCCGAGGGGGGCACAGGACCATTGGCAGAAGCACTGGCCGAGAAGGTGGATGCCCTGTGATCAGAGAGGGGCGAGTTGTGAAAAGTGTGAGATTAGATGAAACTAGAATAAAAATAGGGTGATAAACAGCTGGCAGAATATGAGCTGGTACGAACACACTCACTGCAAAGGAAAAATCTCATCTCTCCGGGCTATCAGAGTTCTTTTACTGTATCAAAAGGGCAGCTGGAGGAGAGTTTATTTAAGATTTGGAGAGGCCTTTGACAAGGTGTGACAGGGTAGAGTCCCTCTGAAGACGTAGAAAGGTCTGTTTGGCAATGAGGAGCAGGCAGGGGGGATCAGACCCCTGGCTGGATTCCCAGCTGGGAGCATCTCAAAAGAGCCCTGGCTGAGAAAGAAGGGGAAGATGAAAGAGATTGTTGCTCCTGAAAGAAGCTGAAGAACTGAAAGGACAAGGGTATTTTCTTTCAATCTCCCCCACTAAATGTAGCGGGCAGAGTCGTTTTGCGTCAAAGGAGCACTCCAAATAAAAGACCTGTCAGCTGACCCCTGAAAGATGGGTGGCTGTGACCTGCGCTGGCAGGAGGCACAACCGGCTCACACAAGGACCGGCACAAAAAAGCTGTTAAGGAAATGTAGTGATAAGACGAGAGGCAAAACACGCTCAGGAAGGAAGAGAGCCATTAGGGTTAACTGCTCAGGGCAAGAGGTTACCATGGGGGGTGCTCAGGATTATATAATAGTCCTGAGCCCCGCATGGTAACCTCTTGCCCTGAGCAGTTAACCCTAACACAATGATCTGGAAAAAAGGGATGAGCAGACATGCAGCAAAGTTTGCTGAGGGCACAGAGTGGTTTTGACCAGTGAGTCCCAACCTTTTTTGTACCGGGACCCATTTGTAAACATCAGTGGGCAGTCCCGACCAGTGCCCCTCGCTCCTGACCCACCGCCCCCTTGTGTGAGGGGTGGTGGGGCACAGGCCCCCCCAAGCAGTCTCTTGCAGGCTGGAACTTTGCAAGCCTGCAAGGGAAAAGCCATGGTTTCCCCCAGTTTTCTCCTTCAAAGAGGAATCCACTTTTAAAAAGTCTGTTCACAACCCTTTTGATATATTCTTGCGACCCACTTTTGGGTCACGACCCACAGGTTGAGCAATGCTGGTTCAGATGAAGCAAAACCCAGCGAGGAGCATAAAGAACCCGCAGAGAAGCCTAACTGAGCTTACCGAACGGGCACCACAAGGGCAAGTGATGTTCAGAGTTGATAAATGCAAAACAATGCACAACAAAGGGAAAAGTTCAAGCTACCCAGAAGCCTTGCAGAGCACTGAGTTGACAGGGTTGATTTAGGGAAGGGACCTGGGTGTCCCTGTAGACATCACCACTGTAGTTTTCTGCTCAGTGTGAAGCTACCGTCAAAAAGCAACGGTGCCCAAGTAACAGGACAGAGACTGTTATACAGCTTTGTATAAATCAGTGATGCACAGTCACATGGAGTGCAGGATGTGGGACTGGTCACCCCTTATCCAGAAAGGATCTTGGGGGACAAGAGGGTGTCAGAGAAATGATCAAGGGCCTAGAAAAGCCCTCACAGCAAGAGGTACTGAAAAGCCTGGGCTGATCCTTTAGAAAGCAAAAAAAAAAAAAGAAAGAGAAGGCAATAAAATCTTAGAGAATAACAAATGAGCTGGTGAAGGTAGACTGAGGCCTCTCTCTTTCATAACGAGAACCAACGGGAGTTTAAAGGCAGAAACTTCAAAACAAATGACAAGAAAGATTTCCATACAAGGTGCAGACGGGCTGTGGAGCTCCTTGTCACAGGAAGTTATGGGGGCCCAGAATTAGATAGGATTCAAAGAGGGACCGGGCACTTATATCGGTGACGAGATTATCCCCGTCAAATAGCTCACACTAGGAAAATGTTAGCGGGGTCGTTACACCTCAGCAAGCCACTCTCCAGTAATTAGGGAGATTCCCCTTGGGGGCAGATTATCCTCTCTCCTGCCTCCTGCAGGTCCCTTGTACCTGTGTCCAAAGCATCTGGGGCTGGCCACTGTCAAGTCCAAGATGCAGAACCAGGTGAGCCTGGGGCGCAGTCCGCTGTGACCGTGCCAGGGAGCAGAACGAAACCCAAAGAGGGAACTGGGGGCGAGTGCTGGCACAGGGACAGGGAGCCAAGGCAGCTGCAATAGGGAGCAAAACCAAGTGCAAACTATTGGGTCTCTTCTCTCCCCCCTCACCCCTTTGTGATATGGCTCCTACGCTGCCCCGCAAACCCCAAGCCACTCTCGGATGGCAGCTGACCTACTCAGCGTTGATGTGGACACAGGGATCAAGCACAGGCGTTTCCCCCCTCCTTACCTGGGTGGCATGAGCTGAAGGCAGCAGGCTCCCAGCCCCTCTTCCGCTGGTGGCACTTGTGGAGG
Source organism: Crocodylus porosus (assembly GCF_001723895.1). Classification (NCBI taxonomy): domain Eukaryota; kingdom Metazoa; phylum Chordata; order Crocodylia; family Crocodylidae; genus Crocodylus; species Crocodylus porosus. Next base: position 5,267,365 of record NW_017728935.1, on the reverse strand, counting down.
AAGGAGAGAGACGCTGGCTTGCAATCTCACGCAGATTCACAGGCATTTAGGGCAGGAAGCTCCATTCGTTACAGATCTGGACACTCTCAAGCATGAAGTAAACCCCTGGGCAAGGGCAGCCAGGATCTGAGCTGCACAGTCCCGTCCACCCACCTGCCCAGCATATCTTCAAAATCACACTAAGCCCATGGCAAAGGCGGTACCTGCACGGGGCTCTCTCTCAGGTCTGAGAGTAGGTGTCAGATATGGCTTCTGTCCCTGCAATCACCTCGAATACACATCCCAAGCCCCTTGACACCAGCCAAAAAGGGTCCTATTGACTTTGGTTTACTCTGGATTGGACCTTGGCATGAAATGCAGATGCTCTGCCTCTAACCGGTGGGGCCTGTCCTCCTCATCACCCAACAGGACCCATGAGCCCCTTACATTAGGATCAGACAATATCTAGCTGCTGGAAGAATCCTGGCTGGGCCTTGGGTTATTCAATCCTGACGGATGCCTTTGCAGTCAGAGCAGATCAAGGCAAGGAAGCATGGACTCAGAAGGATGCCCGAGGACAAGTAAGAAGATACAGGCCCCGTATTTATCAGATTACACTTGGCATCATTTCCTTTGTAACGAGGTTATACCTTTGTTAACGGTGCTGTGGATCATCATAGAAAGCCACTTGCTTGTCTTCACAAAGAGCACCGAGGGCCAGGGACAGGAATTAGTATTTAGGTGCTAGTCAATTATTAAGTCTCTTGGTGCCTCCTGCAAATTTGGGCTAATGATTCTGTCCTGTCTGTAAAGCAATTTCCTCTACAGATGAAAACTGGTAGATAAGAGCCATGCACAGTTATAATTATTCATTAAGGCCCCTCTTAAAACCTTACCATGCGAATGATCCTGCTAATGGCAAACAGGACCAAAGCTAAGAAGAGCTTTCATACAGAAGAGAGGTAAGCATGTATATGACTGTGTTGTATTCTAGGTCAAGGACCTGCTTGATTTGTGAGTGTTGTAGCTCTCCAAGCATGCTGCCAGTGCTAAAATAAACACACGCACGATATCCCTGGTATAAAGTAGATAGGTTTCCTTAAATAGTACATCCAATTTCACAATGATTTAAAGAGCAAAAAGGGCCCAACATATAACAGCAGGCCTAGTAAAACGTAAGGGATGATGCACAGCAACTTTCACATAAGCCATATGCATTCAGGACTGTTAGGAGTTATAATCAAAGAATAAAACAGTCAATCGGGTGGAGATGGAGGGAAGCAGAGATCAAAGCAAGGCGGAGAGAGGGACAGATGAGACTTGGAACGAGGTGAGAGTGAGCAGGGCAGAGGCGTTGCTGATTGTAGCCGTGTTTGTCTGAGGACATAGGCAGACAAGGGTCTTTGGGCAGACGTGATCTCTTTTATTAGACTAAGTAGTTGGAAAAATCGTTCTTTGCCAGCTTTCGGGCACCAACACCCTACTTCGGGCATCGGGAGAGTCTGTTGGTGTTACGTGTTCTCCAGGGTGGAATAGAAGCCAACATGCAAGATGCAGGTCTGTGAAAATGCAGATGCAGGGCAGAGGTGGATACTTCAGATAGCAAGAACTGGCTTATCACTTGAAGGACAGAGCTGCCTGTGCAAAATTCCTCACGGCTGCTAACATCAGCTTAGGTTCAGCAGCATTAGCAACACAATGGGTCCCAGCAAGGGCTGAGCCACCAGCCTCTGAGACTCCACCGTCCTAATCATGTCCTCAGCTGAAGTCCAGCACAAGATGGCTTCGTGACCGGATTGGAAAAGGGATGAATTCCCTTACTCCTCCCATAGGAGCTGGTCCTGACCAGATCCTAAATGCTGCCAGCCAGTTCTAGACCGAGGATCCCAAAGCAGTCCTCGGGGACAAAGGTGAGCCGGCACTGGCAGCGGTGAAGAGCGCAGCAAAGCCCCCCTAGTGCAGAGAAGACCAGGGAACGCTTTGGTTCTAGCTGTGTGAGAAGGCTGGCAAGTGTGGCTGGGCACCTTGAACACAGGAGAGAGGAAAGCAAAGCTCATGGGATCAAACGTGATGCTCAGAAACGCATCCGTGACCAATTCCTCTTCTTCTGGATTATTTGCAATGACAGAGCATCTAGGGCGCCGCTGTGCTTGGCTGTGTACAAGCACAGGACAAACAGATATCCTGGGCCTGAAGCGCTTGCGAGCTCAGCGGAAATAGCAAGAATACATCGTTCTTGTGATATTTTAAATGAGTAGCGCTTGCAAAGGAAATTTCTACTGTGAGTCCCATTTTAGAGATAAGAAAACTGAGGCACAAGATGCAAGTAACAGCTTGGTTAAAAAGGCCATGCAGGTATTTATCAATTAAATGACCCAGCTGAATGCCTCGATGGGTATTTACCCATGTGATCTTGCCATAAACATCAACCGACAGCTCTTGGTGGGGGCAGAGGGATGCGCCTGCCAGGACCCTGGCAGTCCAGGCTGTCAAGGGCTTGTCCATGGACCCAGAAGGAGAGCTCAAGAAAGAGGAGAAGGACAAGGAGCATTGCAGGGGGACAGCAGGCCTCTCCCTGGAGCTCATGGGGCACCGTACAGCCCTGGAGGCGAGAGAGAAATATAGAGAGGTGCCAATGCCACAGCCGGGCAGAACTCCCCTCCAGGAAAGAGGAGCCAGCACCCGAAACAGAGCAAGCAGGCAGGGCTAATCCTTGCCAGAGAGGGTGATTGTTGTTGCCTCGGGGATTCAGGGCTTTCCCACGGCTGGAAACAAGCCCATAGACCTCTATCCGAACCCAGGAGCAGGCAGAGAACCGAGGCCAGCAGCAGAGTCTGCAGCAGCCGGAAGGGAAAGCGAGGCCAGAATCGTTTCCCCCTCTGCCCGAGCACCTGCCACAGGCTGTGGGTGTCACTACCCCCATCGGGGCTGAACATGGGGCCTTTAGCAGCACCTCGACTGCCAGCAGCAGGCAGGACCCAGGCCCCCCTCGGGGGGCTTACACAGGGCCTCTCCATCCAGGCCGGTGACGCTCTGGACAGAGACTAGAAGGTCGCTTACGGAGATGCCGACGGAAGCGTGGGCCAAAGCCCTGCAACCATCAGCACCCCCGCACCCCTGCGAGACTGGACCTTTGACCCCAGCCCGGATGCCTTCTGCATCGCAAACGCCGCCTAACACCCAGGCCTCGCTCCCCACCCCACGCTCCCAGCTCCGATCCCTGCCCTGCGCAGCGAGCTCCATGCAGGTCTACACGATGCTCTGCCCACCACGGTCTCCTCTTTGTGCTGGGGCAGACCTGCACGGAGCAGGGAGCGGAGCTGCCCTGCCCCAGTCCCCCCAGAGGCTTGGGAAAGGAGCAAGAACATTCCTCAGAGCCCTCTCGACCCCTGCCCCCATGGTCCCGGGTATCAGGGTCTCAGGCTCCAGGGTCCCGCAGACTTGCCGGCTCCTCCATGCGCAATGGTGGCAGGCTTCGGCCAGGCTCCTCTGGGGCGCGTGCCAGCTGTGCTGGCATGGGCTGCGCCCCGCCGCAGACTCTAGCACCCTTGGTATGATGAGGCCTCCTCACCCACCAGCTTCGGCAAACTTGGGGAGAGGGGGCAGGGCCAGGCCATGAGATGGAGGGGGACCGGGGGTCCCATTGAGCACCACACCTGGCTGCCCAATCTCTCGAGCAGACGCGTGCGCCCCTGCTCTGAAGCCGGGACAACCTGGAGGTGCAAGGCCAGCCCTGGGGGCACGGCAGAGATGCCAACTACCTGCTGCACCCCACACACAACCCCCCGCCCCAGGCAGCCCTCAGCAAGGAGTACGCAGCCCAGCCTGCCCCCGCCCCGCTTACCTCTGAGCAGGAATGAGGGTGCGCCGGGCTGCGCTCCCACGGCTTCAGGGGCAGGAGCGGGGAGCCGGGGGGACGAGAGCTGCCTGCCGCAGCGCTATGCCCAGTGGGACATTCTTCTGCTCCCGAAGCATCTGTTTATGGCCGCTGCCTTCCCACAGCCTGGCTTTTCTCACACTTGTGTACACAAGCTCACGGAGAAGCTCAGCCCTCCCCCATCGAGCCTGTCTCGCGCAGCGAGCGCAAGCCAGGCCGGGGCTGGGGGAAAGGCTCGGGGGAAACGAACGGCAGCCCGGACCCATCCCGCAGAGGCTCGCCATACACTTTGCAGGCTTGAAAGAATTAAGCCGGACAATGTCTCAAGGAGGAAGACGGGTTACGACTTCCTTACAGCCAGGGAAACTGAGGCATGCCGAGGGGAAGCGGCTCGTCCGAGGTCACCGAGAGGGAACTCGGGTCTCCAGGCTCCCAGGTCTTTGCTTCTGCCCCGTAGGCCACCCCCGCCAGCCCTCCAGCACTGTGCTCTTGCCTCCGCTGCCCCCTGCACCAGTTTCCCAGGCTGCTCCCACCGAGCACCACCCAGGCGCAGGTCCGTGCCCTCTTCTACCCGTCCAGCACCAGCCTCTGACGCATAGCACGGCCTCCCCATTTCCTTCTCTAGCATCCACCTGCCGTTTCATTTGAAAGCACAGCTGGAAACTTTTCTTGTCCAGTCCTTCTAACCTCCCACAGCCCTGCAGGCCCTTGATACAGGGGAAGCGCGGCCTAGTGGCACGGGAACCGGGAGAGCTGGGTCGCCCTCCTAGATGTGACTAACTCGTCTTGCAACCTCAGGGACATCACTGCCCCTCCCTGAGCCGGCTCCCCTAATGGCCAACCTCCGATTCTTCCCATATTTGCATTGCAATTGCACTCCCAACCTCAGCAACGTTAAGGCCTCTTTGTGCCAGGTGCAAGATAAAGGCTGGGCTGCGACGGTCCGAGCGCTAAAGAGTTTCCAGCCTACGACAGACCCACAGGAGCCACGGGAAGGTGAATGACTAAGATGTTTTGAAACATGTGCAAAGATGATGCACTACCAGCAGGTGATGGAAAGGTCTGGACATCAGCAAAGAAATTATTTGCAGGGCAGCAGCTGCTCTTGGACGGTCTCCCGGCAGGCTTGCTTTCCCTGGAATGTGCTCGGCTGCTCCGGGCTGCTGGAGAAACCCCCTTGTTTATAAGCCTTGCTGCTGCCTCTTATAAACAGAGCATTTGTGCTGGTCCCAGCTCCCCCGCCCCTGCGCTGTGCTGCTAGCAGAGCGCCAGCCCTCACGCGGCCCCACTCCTAACAGCCCGACCTGCCCCCTGGCAGGAGAGGGCATGGACCCAGCCAGGAGAGGGAGGAAGCCTGCTCGCAACTCCCCAAACCTTGACATTTGTCTCACAAGGATCTTGTTAGTGCAAGTGCAGATGTTTATGCTGCAGCTGCTCCCTGGTGATCCCAGCCCCACTCACTCGACCGCCGAGAAGCAACGCAGCAGGACTACACTTTTCCCATCTTTTCCTGCAGCTGGTCCCAGCGCTAGTCCAGGTCTTCCCAGTACAAACAGCCTCTGCTCATGCCTCCTGCATAACCCACTTTCCCTGCAGCCTCAGCCCTCTTGCCAGTAAGGATAAGCAGCTGCCCCTGCTCCTCCTAAAACCTGCCCTACCTCCTGTTCCTACGACCCCTTTGGAGGTTGCAAAGCAGCTTTGTTCCCTTAATGAGATTACACGCAATCAGGCTAGGTCCTTAATGCATGAAGATGAGCAGCTCTTTCCCAGGCAGGAGGGAAACGTGGCTGGCTCCTTGGACACAACTGGCTCAAGACACTCTCATGTCGGCTACAAGCGAAGCAGCAGCCCCGAGAGCAGAAAGCACAGGTCACCCAAGTGCCAGGCAGATGAAGCCACCCAAGAAGAGCGGCCCTTGCCTCTGAAGTTCATTATTGACCTCACACGACTCTAAGCCTTTAGTGATGGCACTAGGCCAGATGGAGAGGTCCCTGGGTGGCAGGCAGGATGTCTGCAGAATCACATTGCTGTTTAAAGCTTTCAGACAGACATTGGCTCATGACCCCAACCTTGGATGGACCCCAACATCCAGATCCAGCCTTGCGTTACAGCCTCCCTCAAAGTTTTGCAGCAATCCAGGGTACGTGGAGACAGATTCCCCACCGCCCTCTATTCAATCTTGGAGCGATCATTCACTGCCTCCCTCCAACCCCTCCTCTCCACCCTCAGGTAAATCGGACCGGCTAGCAAAAGCTGGATGCCCTTAGAGAAAAGAATCCAGGAAAAGTTATTAAGGCCCCAGTCTTCCAAAGTCCTAACCTCATGCATTATAGTTTCGTAGAAGTAGGGTCAGAGGGGACCCGAGCAGATCGTCTGGTCTGACCCCCTGCCCTGGGCAGGAATGAACACAGGCCTCTTATGACCCCAGCTTGGTAGTTATCAAGCCTCCTTCTAAAGACCCCTTCGGGGGTCTTTAAAAGGGTGGGATTATGTCTTGCTATGAGATCATACATCAATCAACCAAGCGCTGATCACAGTTAGGACCCTCAGGTGCTACTGCGGTATAAATAATTAACCGCAACAATGCAGCAGTGTTTTGATTAAGGCTGATTCATTTCCATTGAAGCCTAATTAGTTAACACTTTGAGGTACTTGGCAGATGAGCAGAGGCATATCTAGACCCAAGTAGAGTCACCGTGGATGGACTGGGCCCTCAGGTGGATGTTGTATGAGGCCTGAGGAGTTTTGCCTCCTCCTCATGCTCCAGCCTTTTTTTATTGTAAGATTCTTCCCCTGCCCAGTATTCTCCCCGCTTCTTTTATTGTTGGTGTCTCGGGATCACCAGTTTGCCACAAGCCCACCCTACGCTTCAGAGCGCTACAGCTCCCACAGGCAGAGCAGGCAAGGCAGTCGCCTCGTCTCAGACTTCTGCAGAGGCAGAAAGGCAAAAGACGATGCTGGCATCGGGGCTGGCCTGGGCCGCGGGAGGGTTTCACATGGGCACCACCAGCGCAGGGTCACACAGGATGCAGGTCAGGGAGGTGCATCGTTCGAATCGCCGTCTTTGAACACCAATCAAAGCACGATCCGAGCATCCTCTGCCACAGACGCTCTGTGTGACCTTGGACAAATCACTCCGCCTCTGGGCCTTGTCCTTCCCATATGAGAAACCTCACCGCATGGTTATGATGAGGCTGCGTACACTGAAAAAGTGCTCGGGTCAGGAGGGTAGACTTGTGGTGGAGGAAGCTAGATCAAAGATGCCATTAATAAGCAGTAAAGCAGAGCAGCACAGAGCTCTGTAGAGCCCCCGGCATTAGTGCTTTTCCCCCGTACCTCGCCGAGTGCTCTTTCAAGCACTGCAAGTAGTCTCCCCAGATGACTTCTGCTGCCCTGGTTATACATGTTCAAAATCCAGATGAACTCTTTAATCCTGGAATCAAAGTTGTATAACCAACATGGGTTATGTAATTGCTCTCAGCACTTTCCAGAGGTCAGCCGGTATCATCACCTCCACATTCAAATGGGGAAACAGAAGCACAATGAAGATGAAAAGCAGCTTGTGGTCAATTAAATGAATCAAGAGTCTGCTAGTCTGGAACTGTAGGCACCGAACTGCTACAGACCCCCGAGAAATACCTTGCATTAGAAAAAGCTCACCTAACTCTATTCCAAGGAATAACGGCCACAAGTTGTTGGGGAGGAGGTTTAGATTAGACATC
>NW_017728935.1:5251765-5259687 GCF_001723895.1 Crocodylus porosus | reverse complement strand
GCCCAGGCAGGGGGTCGGACTTGAAGATCTACAAGGTCCCTTCCGACCCGACTTCTATGACCCTATGATCCCAAGCGCGCAGGCAGGCCAATAAGAGATCACTGCCCAAATAAAATCCTTGCCGCTCGCATAATTTCTGGATCCTCGTGGCAACACCATCATCCTAACACTACCAATACACCTGAATAATTTGCCTAAATCATAACAACATTTGACTCTCTTCCGGTTGAATTTGTAACCCAAACGGCACGCAGAAGTGCATGAAAACAAGAGCAACTCATTTTAATGGTCCAGTGAGAAAACAAACGTTAAAATAGTCGGCTCGAAAGAGCAAAGAGAAATAGAAATTCAACGGAGTGAGTTCAGAGACAACCCATATGAACGAAGTGAAAGAGAGGACAGCACAGAAGCGAACACCACCATGTGGGGTAGAGAAGGGGACCCGGAGCCCAGCGAGAACCGCTTTCCCCTTGACATGAAATACATTTTAACAAGTGGGGCTCACACACAAAGCAGCACTGTGGCCAAATTAAGCATTTGCAGAATAGCCGTCACACCGCAGTAGTAGAGGCGTTATATAAGGATGTGCTACAGGACTTCCACGCAGCCATAAACTGTGTACGCTAGTCTGGAGCTGCCTCATGGAGCTCCAGGCATGTCTCATTAAGGCCAGACAGTCGGAAACAGGACACTAGCTTTGAAGGACCCTGGCCTGAATTCAGTAGGGCAGTTCCTGGGCTTCTGGGAGTGCCTTCTAGAAACCTGTTATAACCTCGCAAGCGAGGGCTTTGGTTTCTACAAGAGCCAGATTGTTAAAGCAAGGCTTAGATACCGCCCAGTTCAATCCAGACATCACAGCAGAGCCTGAACCACACAGGAGCATTACAGTATCCCCTCCTCTCCCTGAACCACTCCAACTAGGCATTGCGTTAACCGAAACAAAGCAATAACCTGAAATCCCAGCCCACTCTTCCCCTAGTCACCCCTTCAGCAACACAGCCTACCGCGATTGCACTTTCCCAGGCTCCCGCTGAAGCTTCTGTAACCTGCTTTCAAACAGACACGCCAGAAATGCTCTGGATTATCCAGTCCTTGGCTGGTAAAGCAAGCTGCTCAAATGACAGTGGCTGCTATTGCTGATGCGACAAGCTTGATTCATTAGGTCTGTGGGGGGGGGCATGGCTCTGCAACAGGCAAAACAAACCTAGGCGCCTTTATCGCAGTCCCGACTTGCTGAGCTGATACCCATCAGCCATCAGGAACTTCAGTAAGGGAACATGGACCTAGGATAAGAGAGTGGCTAATATAAGTGAAGGTGACTAGAATAGCAAAAATATTCTTGCTCTTGGCTTTGGTTTTTAAATTTGAGGTCAAAACAAACCCCAACTCTCAATTAAAACTCCACTTGTGAAAGAAAGAAGAACTCAGCTGTACATCAGAACCGCAGGTGCCAGGTCCCAGTGCAAATCCGTAGGTTAGCTCCAGGGTCGAGCACATCTGAGACAATCAGTCACCGCCAAGGTAGAAAAGAGCAGCTGTTTAACAGCATGCAGCACCATTACACAACAGCAAGGAAGGATGTGATCAATCCTGGATCCCGTTAGGCTGAACAGGGCAATTTATACAAGCAGAATGTCAGCACCCAGCTTGGAATATGACCTGTATGAAAAAGCCAATAGCTTTAGCCCGTCAGTGAGATCACAGTCCATTGCGGTGCAGCTGCAACCCTCTGCCATTTTTCTAGGCAATGAGCATAAAAACCAGACACTGTAGGTGGCGGCACATTAATTCATTGCAACAAGGTAGCAACTGAGCCAACTACTTCAGCTAAAATTAATCCCAGGTCATCTTGGGAGACAGAGAGTGTTTTTTCTGAAGCCAGAAAAGCTTATGGAATATTTGTGTTTAGTTCAGGCTGCTCACCCCCCACTGAATCCCCCAAAGGATAGCTGGACTTCTGAAAACAGCATCTATAGAAGGGTAAAAACGCACCCTTTGGCTCCAGGAGACAGGGGTAAGTTTTACTAACCAGGATCTGCAACCTGTCCTTTTAAAACTACATAATTACCCAACTTTTTAGTATTACTAGGATGTACAACTATCACCTAGTCCTGCTGCTGGCATTGTGCTGCACGTGATAGTCTTCTGAAAGCTTCGACATGCCTGAGAACATCTGCGTACTGTTTTGTAAGCTCTATTTATCTTTGAGTAAGTAGCACTTTGCTCCTGTTCCTCTAACGGAAGTGAAAAAGAACAGGGCTGCTGGCTTCTTCCATCATGCACCGACACAGTCTGAGAAGAGCATGTCGGTGAACTACTGAACGCAGCAGGCACGAATATAGCAGAGAGCAAGGGGGATAGTTGAGAGACCTGGAATAGAAATTTGCGGGTCATGTCTTTAATAGTTCATTACCAAGTTCCTGAATTAGCCCCCTCCCCCTGTGCTATACACACCCGCTAAACAGGAGGAAACACAGCACCCAACCACACCTTCCCTCCTCTCCATCAAACATAAAAGACAACTGAAAAAGTCCTTCTCTTTATCTCAGTCACCTTGTAAATGGCATCACAGAAGTCAGCGATCAGACAAAAGCGCAGCGTCTAGTTTGATGACACTCCTTTATGAGCTTTTCTGGCTACTTCCCAATGGATTTCCAAGGTAAAAGCTAGATACGGGTCTATATATGCCGACTAAGGTTTTACTGAGCTGGCCGATCGATAGCTCAAGTGCATAATTCACCACACCTCATTAACTCTTGCTCTGGTTGCAAAAATTGTGGAGTTAGAAGTTTTAGCAGTCTGTGATATTAAGAAGTCGGTACCCAAAAAGCAGGCCTTCCTTCTGTAAGCAACAATTTTCCCCACTCTGCTATGCATCTCTGGATACTTTTCCTTCCCCATGTCTCAAAGCCTGACCCACTTCATAAGCATCAGAAGTCATTGAGGAAGCTCTTACACACACTAGCTTAGCAGGGGCTAGCCTTTTTGGCAGGCATGCCACAAGTTAGCCCCCCACACACCATCCCATATTGACTCTGTGCCCCTTCTGCCCAGCTACTCTTTCTGTTCCTTGCCCTGCCCAATCTGCTGTCTTTGCTCTCTGACCCCTCCCGTCCCCAACATGCCACACAGGCTTGGCTATGCCACTTGTGGTATGCATGCTGCAGTCTGGCCACCCCTGCACTGCCCACATTCTCAGGAAAGCTTTACGTTTCACTAAAACCTTCCCACACAAAGCCCCTGGGAGCCTTCCGAATGGCTATCTATTCAGTCTAGCTGGAGTTGTAGTTCACCTTTAATGAGAAGCATCCATATTGATGCCTGATGTGTGACTGCACATTTAACAGAACATGCTCTTAGCCATACACTAGTTACTCCAACACCTAACTCTCAGTTGGCAGCGGAGCAAGTTTCACTTGAACATAAGCAAGCAGGATCTGGTGGATAATGGAAAGGTACAGCTGACATATTGGTGTTCTAGTGTCTAAAGCTATGGGGACAAGGACGAGAGAGAGAGAGAGAGAGGAGACAAACGCAGCAACTGGGTACTATAAAATTATTTATTACTGCCAAGTTAGTAGAGGCGCTGTGGCTTCCCCATGGTGCTCTTGATGTACAATGCACGTACATTCTGCCAGTTCTTCTTCAGCAAGGACACCAGGAAGTTGATGGCCAGGTGAATGTTATAAACCAGCTCATCCTCCGTCATCTTCACATGGCCAACTGCCACCGCCAGACAAAGCACCTGGACAAAAGGGACAGGAAGGTCACTTGCTCAGATCCAATGGCACAGACTGTACTACCAACGGGCAGGTGTCGCCCTTCAACAGACTTTTTAGAGATAAAGAAAGCGTATGTAATAAACATTAAAGACTTGACTTAAAAGCACCCTGGAATGGTCCTCTTCAGCTTAGATTCAAGGATCCTACACCACTTTTTAAAGAAGAAGAATATGCCATGTGGGCAGGTTTCAAACCCATCCTCTAGGACAACTACCCTGTAGTCCATATGCAGTTATTCAAACAATTTATTAAAATACACCATTTGTGAGTTCTAGAAATGAACAGCCTGTTATTTTTCCAGCTTATCCCAAGCTTCCCAATATCCACTGAAAAAATAATACGTGTAAGCCCGCTACTGGATTCCATACGTTTTTATCTACATGCATGCAGAAAATCTAAATGCAGCATTTGCTTAAAGAATAAATCAGGTAAGAGAGGCATTTTAAGCACTTCTACAAGCGGAGTTTTTTCCTATCTAGCAGGACCAGAAGCCTTAGGCATGAAGGTAAGCATCTTACCAAAATGCACAAGACCAACACAGGGCAGAAACGCACATGTGCATCAGCTCCTCATTCTACATCTTCACGGCATGCATCAGTAAGTTTAGTCATAGGAACCTCTCTACTCCCAAAGCCATTGATCCACATTGCATAGTTAGTTAACAATAATTGTTTCTATGCCTACACAAATTCCTGCTTTATACTTTGGCCCCCAATCTTTACCTTTTCCCTGTAAAAAAATATGAGCACCAAAGCAAAGGCCCCCTGGGTACCAAATCTGCTGAGTGCCAAGAGAGCTGCTGGACAGCAGCTTGACAAAACTGTTTTTTCAAAAGAGGTGGACAAATGGGCCACATCTAGATGAGCACAGATGTTTGATTCCATGGGGACAAGAAGCAGTGGCACACTTTGTGACATTGCTACTTGGCTCAGGGAATGCCTGTCCTATGCACCCTCAGACGCACAAGTTACCACGGGTGGGGTAGGGGTAGCTAGGGCCAGCAGCCTTACCCGGGATCCTGGAAAGCTGCAGACCCGGGAAGCCTGGCCAGCAGCCAGAGAGCAGCTCCAGTGGGCCAGGTTTTGCTTTCTGAGCAGCACACACCGCAGCCATGAGTGCCACCCCGCTTTTTCTGACCCTGGGAATCTCCTGGAATCAACCCCCCTCTCCCCCTGCATGCTGCCAAGTAAACACCTGGAACACGTGGTGTGTGGCATCACAAACTGTTCTGTGGCACCACATACCACACGGCCATGCTTGTCCAGACACAGCCATGAAGGCAAAGAAGAACTGCTCTCTTCAAAGCCATCTATGCCCTGATTCAGGAGCACAAAGCATTAAAACATTTTCAGGGAAGGAGTGCAGGAAATGGAGCAAGTGTCTATAGAGTCAGTAGTTCTCAACGGGTTTTTTTTGTTTTCCTGAGACATGCCTAAAGTCTTAAAAAATAATAATAAAAAAAAGCAAAACAAAACATCACCTCCTGGCGTTGACTTACTTCTTCAGTCCCAAAACAGAGCAAGTCTTCTGTTGCAAAGACCTCAGAAACACCACCATCAAGTCAGAACGTTTTTGACCCTGTGGATTCTTCCTGAGGTCTCATCCAACCCTAATTTTCTACAATTCTGTAATTCCTGTCTGAAATATCTTGGATTTCTTGTACGTCATGTAGAGTTGCTTGCACACCTAACAGCTGCTGATAAAGCAACGCCCCACTGCACCCTTAAAAGAATCTCACAACACCCCAGTTAAGAATCATTGCTCTAAGTGAACACAAGGAAAACACCCCCCCCACACTAAAATCAAATCACTCCTCTGCCCTTCAGTGGCTGTGAAATTCCTCTACACATTAAGCTGAAAGCTTCAGTTCCTGTGAAGCTATCTGTACAACACAAAACCTGCTATTTGTCTCCTGGCCAACTGCAGTTTCCTCGCATCTTCCCTGATACCAGGGGCCCATCATACAAGGCGCTCCATGTCCTTATTTCCCACTGCCAAAGGTTCAAGGACACGCATTTTGCAAGATAAGGCCCATTTCTCAATCAGTTTTTTTTGAACTGGAGAGACAGATTAAATTCCCATCCCCGCTACCCCGCGTTCCCTAAATACACAGAAAACGAGGGATTAAATGTTTATTACCGGCAGCCCATCACGAAGTAACCTAGAGACCTTCAGTCCACTCCAGAAAGTATAAATCCATATACCATGGCAGGCAGCCAATCACTTCATTTACCTGCCACCCCTTTGTACTGGGCAGCAGTTTTGGGCACCAGTATTTGTATTTACCTTCTTCATTTGAAACTTAATGGTAGATTTCACCTCGTCGACCTTGGCCACCAGATTTTCATTGTGTGTCAGGAGAGAGGGAAACTTGCCCGCTTTGTTAAGACCTGGACCCAGGATACGAGGAATCTGCTTGATGAGGGACTCCGAGGCTAGGAAGGCATCGTACTTCTTAGCTGCAGAAGAACAAGGAGATTAAAGTAGGGGGTATGCTGCACTTCTGCCCCACTGTAATTCAGACCTGACTCAGCCTTCCAGTAGCAGGGCTGTTTGCACATTTTTCTAGGAAACAATAAATTAAAAGGGCGATCAAAAAAACGCTGGTATTTACATAATCTTCACAGACACCAGCAGTAGGCCACAAGAGGAAAGCAGTGTAAATCACACGCTCATTATCCATCTGCTGTTTCTTAAACACAAGTGACCCCAAGAAGTAAATCAAGGTATCCTCCTTCCCAAAAAGGTATCAAGATGAGCCTGACAGTGAGGAGAAATAAGGACTCTATGCATTAAAATCAGAAGAGAGTTCACTTTATATTGCAAGTTAATGGCTACCCCTATGTGTTGTCAGCATTGGGATCAAGCCAGCATGGTGGGTCCTGCTTACTGCAATCGGAAACCGCTCACTTTGGCTGCCAGAACCGACTGGGCACGACTCTTGCTTGAGGACATTTACAAAGAAGCCTTATTGCTTTAGTCATTTTTCATCCCAAGCTCAACACACCAGTCAAAGGACAGGGATTTTTTTAAAGAAGGGACTAGATCATTATCTTGCCATCCCACAGGGGCAAATGTACACCATGACTTGTGTTAGGAAATGTCCATCCTGATTGCAAAAGTTACCATCGGAAAGAGATTTTGTTCAGAGGACAGCTTTGAAAGATGTTTTAAATAACTCTCCGCTGGCAAGGCATGAGATATTTGGGAGATTTTGATACAGCACCGGGGGCTGCAGGATGTAGGACACACAACACCTTCAGAGAAACTCACACCATGGCTCTCTAGCTGTTATTTTTCCCGCCCCACCTCAATCACCAGAAAACTTTTAACAGCTCATTAAAGGCTTTATCATCACCTGCTGGCCCATCAGAGGCAACCATCCTTCCACACAGCCCATCTATCAGCACCAGCTCCCACTCACCCAGCTTCTTCACCAGCTTCTTGTTCTTGTTGAGCTTCTTCAGGGCCTCGATGTCCATGTGCGGGAGGTCCACGGCCTTGGCCTCATCGCAGTGCTGCTGGTCCCCCAGCACACACACCGAGAACTTGGGGCGCGGCGTGGACTTGAGCCTGCAAGGGGAGGGCAGCGCCGTCAGTGCCCGGCCGGCACCACACGCCTCAGCGGGAGCCCGCGACCACGACACCTTACCACGGCTGCTGGCGCGATCCCCCTGGACCCTGGCTGCTGCGAGTGGTCGGCGGGGCGGCCCGGGGGCCTGCCCACACCTCCCCTCATGTTTAAAGACCCAGGGTGGGGGTCCAGGCAGCCGGGGAGCAGACCTGCTTGGGCACCCGGGGGGCCCCAGGCAGGGAGGCAGGGGCAGCAGGGCCCAACCTGACGGTGCCGGAGAAGCGCTTGTCCTTCTGCGGGTCGTAGTTCTTCAGGCTGATCTGCAGCTCCACCGTCTCCAGGAACCTGCGGGCACGGGCGGGGGTCGGGTCAGGTCACGTCGGGTCAGGTTAACACCCCCACCTCCCGGCCCTGCCCTGCCCTGCCCTTACTTGCGCGGCTTGGCCTGTCCGCCCTGCAGCACTTCCTTCACCGCCTCGTACAGCGTGTCTCGGGACACTTTGCTGCTGCGGGGGAGACACGAGTGTCATGGTGGGGGGAGGTCCGTGCCCGCCTCGCCCGAGCCC
>NW_017728935.1:5211672-5251665 GCF_001723895.1 Crocodylus porosus | reverse complement strand
CGGCCCCGCGCTCGCGCAGCCAGCACCGCCCGCTGTGCCCGGAGCGAGAGCCGGGCCCAGCGCAAGTGCAGCCCCAGGCGCGGATGGCGGCGGATGACCGCCCGAAGCCGGCCCCACCTCATCGTGCTGCCGGTGCAGGGGCCGGAAAAGAAAAGGCCTCGTCGCGCGGAAAACACGTCAAAAGCCTGCGCCGGCTCTCGCGAGAGGTGGTGGGGCGGACACCATTTTGGGAGGGGCAGAGCGTGGCTGCGGGGGCGGGGCTTGGAGCCGTGACGTGCGCGTGGAGCCCCTGGCGGCAGCAGCGGAGAACTGCACCCAACCGGGCTGGGAAGGGAGGGCCCCGTGTGCACCGCCGGCCCCTTCTCCAGCCTGCGCCACCTCCCCCCCGCAAAATCTCGGCTCTTTCCTGCCCCTCTGCAATGTGGCGGTCTCGGCCCAGAGGGGGCCGCCCGCTCTTCTACCAACAACCCTCTCCCACCGCTGCTCTCGCAGGGCTTATTCATCTCTTCTTTGCCACAGCTCTGGTGTTGATGCCTCTTGAGGCTACCCTTTCCTTTAGGGCCAAAAGTCATTTCATTTAGGCCAGGGCCTGTTAACAGACAGGGGTTATAGCTCAGGGGGTGTACCAGCGCTGTCAGGAGTTCCACGTGCACCGCCTACGCAGCGCCACTGGGTTATGGATTGTATGGGATGGTGTGGATAGGCATGATCCTGCCTCAGGCAGGAGGTTGGACTAGATGAGCTCTGGAGGTCCCTATTTCTCTACAGCTACATGGACCCTTTTCTTTATCGACACTGCCTACCTGTGCAGATGAAAGCAAACAGCAGTGGGAAGGAGGGTAAATGGCGGTTTTAAAAGGTGAGCTGCAACCTTCTGACAGGTGGTTTGTGACAGTTACCTGGGTTCATGTCTGTCAAACACTGACGGCTTCTAGGGAGCCTGAGAGCATACAACAGACACGCCAACAATGATGATTTAGAACTGGATGCATTTCAAAGCAAATCCCGTTGTTAACTCAACCCTGCCTCCCATGCCAGGAAGAATGAAAAAAGTCAAGGGAGAGACGAAGTTACACAGGAAAGCCATCGAGGATATCTATGGGCTATTTGTTTATTGTATTGTGGTTACCAAGACAAGGAGAAAGAACAAAAGCATATTCTCCTTCAGGTTTTAGATAGATGCAGTACAGACAAAGCCTTTAGTGAGACTTTTATAGCAATTTGGAAAGAAACAAAACCCCGGGTGAGCGCCTTCAGCTCACAAACTGGGTCTTTCACTGAAACAGCAGAGCATGAAACTCTCCTTTGATATCTCCAAACTAAATATCCATACCCCTCTTAAAAACATTTCATTAAAAAAAGGAGAAGCAAAGGATGTAAACCAATCATGCTCTAACTTGTAGTTATGGAATAACCCAGTTATCTGCAGTTCAGAGAAGCTTGGGGTCTCTTTATCAAAACCACTGATTTACAAAACTGGGTCGAACATTTCCGAAGAAGCTTGCACGAGATTTATGGTGCCCCTTATTCGTAGTCTGGCCGCATCTAGTCCAATTCAAATTGCAGGGGAGAGAAAGTTATTATTTCATTCAGACTACTTTCACCTTGCCCAAGAGAGCTCACTCATCCAGCTCAGTGCTCAGCCACATAAGGCCTCATCTTCTGACGATCCACATGGAGTATGGCTACCATGCAACAAGAGTTTTTATGCAAGAGCACAAACTGAGCATTCATAGGAAACGTTACCTTGTAGGTTCCTCTAGAATTAATTATCCATTAGCTTTAGGCTCTTCACACACAGACTTCTTTAAGGGCACCTGCAAGATGCCAAGGCTGCCTGTTAGCAGAGCTGCTCAGTAGATGTAAATACTTCTGCCCGATGGGCATTCTGCACACACAAATCCAATATTGCTTCTCGAGACCCGTTCTCCAAGTCTCCACTTTCATTTTTGAAGAGGATGAAAAAGCTAAAAAACTCTTAATGGACAAGGAACCTGCATGTCGGCTGAGCAATAGTCAAAGCCAGCCCTTCAGTGCAGCTCCCGTCTGCATCCATGGTAGCTTCTCAAGGTAATCTCCAGCCATTTCCACAAGCTGTAGTCAAGAAACACAGGAGGGCAGAACCGTCTTCTTGCATATTCCCTTTGGTGGCCTGCGGTCCC
This sequence comes from Crocodylus porosus, assembly GCF_001723895.1. NCBI lineage: Eukaryota > Metazoa > Chordata > Crocodylia > Crocodylidae > Crocodylus > Crocodylus porosus. The sequence continues at coordinate 5,249,503 of NW_017728935.1, read as the reverse complement.
TTCTACTGGTGCAGACCCAGATCAGAGACCCATGAGGCTGTTCCATCCTCAGGAAATACAGGGATCTGACTTGCTTTTTTCAACTGGGAGCCACCTGTTCCAGCGCTACCTGCAGAGATTTCTTTAGGGCTGTTCTATTGAGATCCAGGACACTAGCCAGATGGCTCCGATGGGTTGGAGTAACCTGCAGAGGAAGACAGAGAAACAGGTAATTAGGCTCCACTGGCCTTGGATTAAAGGAAGCATCTATGGTGCCTAACAGTTGGTTTCCCTTCTAGCAACAAGATCCTTGCTCAGAAGGGGACTGGAAATACTCTGGGTCTCATTTCCATCAGGCAGTTGGAGTTGTGGGTGCTCAGCACCTCAAAATCAGGATAGAAGTGACTCACTGCAAGCCCACATGGATTAGCATTCCCCACAATAAAACACATTAAGCCAGGGAGTAAAGACAAAAAAACCCCAACATCCATCTGAAAGGTGTTTAAATTGGCACCCCAGTCACTAAGACAGAGCAACAGACACTCTAAGCAGAGCCAGTCTGAGACAGTTTCCTCTTAACCCCCTGCCAGCTCAAGGCACGGCCCCCATGGACTCACGTTGCTTGCACACACAGTCAGCACAGTCATCAGCAACTTGGCATAATTCATTGATGTGGCAAACTCCTGGGCCATCCGGCACAGGTTCAGGACCAGGCGGTTGAAGAGCTCAGGGGGTAGCTCCACCTTAAAGAAAGAAGTGGGCTTGGCGCAAAGAAGATCAACAGAACACGGAGACCAGAAGCCACTTCAAATACCCAGCACCTCAGCCAGGCACCACTGAAACGAGCTTGGCATGGGTTCCAGGCAAATTAGCCTGGTCAACAGGGCTCTCCAACTGGAGGCCTGCAAACTGCATGCAGCCTGCGAGGGGCCAGCCTACAGCTCACAAGCCCTTGCAGCCATCTCATACTGTCCCTGCTGCAGGGGAGCGTGTTTGTATCCAGGTAGGGACAGCTCCTGGCCACAGGGAAGCCGAATAGCTCTGGTCTAGGGGACAGAACTCAAACAACAAATGACTGGAACTGCTCAGATCCGAACACTGCGCTGCTGTGGGGAGAAGCCAGGACTCCAGTTCCCTGGGTCATCAAGACAGCACCTTGCAAAATCTAGAGAAGTATAATTTGAACACAGGGAGACGAGCGTGTTCTCTCACCTGCCTTCCCAGCACCCCAAGCACAACTGTGATGAGCTCTTCTGACCAAGACATCTCCAGCAGCTGGCTGTAAGAGAGAAAATAAGAGGCAGGGAACACTGTGGATGTCATGAGGAATGCATCAGCGCTGGCTTCCAGCACCTGCCCACATTGCCTGATACAATAGATGGCCTCTGTACATATCCATGGGAGTCAACTGTGCAAACCCAGGCTTGCTTGTGTCCTTGTTGTCAATGAGACATGCCAGCTTAAGGCAACTGGCAATCCAAGTCAGTGCTGTAGAAGGGGATACCAGAGAAAGTGCAAATTTGCTGCCTTTTGCAGGCACTCACCTTAGCACCAGCCTCATGTACTCTGGCTCTAGGCAGTCCTCTATCACCTCACACAGGAGCTTCATCCGCTCGGAGCCTGCCAGGGCAAAAGGAAAGAAGTGGGTTGTGCGTGCCCATAACCATTGCCTCCACCCATGAGAATGGGTCACATTCAAAGGGCTCACATAACAGCTGGTTGTCTCTCGCACAAGAGGAGCCGTGCCTAGGGCCACAGTCAGCCCTGGGAGCGGATCCACTCAAGTGGATGGAGTCGTGTCCTCTTACGCCAAGCTGAAGGTTGACCCTTGGAGCCCAGCTTCACCCTTTATAATATTGTCAAGAGGAACTCTACCTACAGCGTTTGCCTGTTTGTAACTAGTCCTTGGATGCCCACCTACCCAAGTGATACTAGTACAGAGGCTTAACTCAAGTGCAGTTCCTGGACACTTCCAGCCGGTGGATTTCCATCTGCGCCTCCCATGAGCACCAATATTTTGGGCGGGGGGAGGTGCTCCCTCCCTCATTCAGCTTAGATCAGGAATTCTCAAGCATTTACACACTGCAATCCTTTGTTCCAACCGTTCACAAACAGACCTTAAATCACCCCCAGAATACACTGCGCTCAGTCCAAGGACAGTTCAAAGGAAGTGCCGTGAAAGGAATAACTGGGATATATGGACACAAGGGATCCCAGTAAATCAGCATATTGGTTCCATGTCATGCACTGGTTTCAGAGCAAATACAAACAGTCTATGAACTCCCAACCTCGAAGCAAGTGCCAGCAACCCAGAGACAGGACCCAGGTTAGGATAACAGTCCCAAGCATGTAGGATGCATAGCATGCGAGTCCAGTCACAGAGCAGATCTCTGCTCTACTGGACGACATGGTTCCAAGCTCACCTCCTCCTGGAGCCTGCAGGACTGGGGCAATCAAGGCGCAGCAGAAAGGCCGAGGATATTTGGAGCAGAATGAAGTCAGAGCAGCCATGAGATGGCGTGAGGCGGGCTGGCTGAGTGAAAGAACCTAGGAGATAGGGAAGACGGACAAACTTTGTGCTGCTTGCAGGCCTTTTGCTAGGCTCTATCCCAGTTCTGGGGCTGTCAGCAGAGCCCGGCTTCAAAGGGAGAGCTATGATGGGGATGTTTGAATAAGCCATGCAGTTGGGTGGCAGAAGAAAAACTGGCTGCCTTTCCTGCATCATTTTGCAGTGCTCTTCAAAGTCAGAGGAGCAAAGAGGGGTAAAGGCCAAGTCAGGCTGAAGTCCCTTTGTCCGGGTATCAATATTACCCCTGAAGGTGCCAGTCCAGCAGCCCTGCACCCTCCCTGCGTACAATATCCAGTATCAGCTCGTTCCACAAGACACAAAATTACACAGGAGAAGCTCCTTGATAATGCCAACAACACGGGCCTTCCTTCCCCTCAGCACTCCCCACGAGGGCCAGCAGTACATACCCGCTGGAGGAAGAGCTGCCTTGCCAGTACTGCAGCATTGGTGTAACTGAGCACAGGCGTGAGCGCCAGAAGCCAGGTGCAGAAGCGCATGAGGACAGGCTCTGGGCACTGAGAGAGCTGAAGCAATAAGCAAAGTCCTTCCAGCTGCAAAGAGAAGGACACACATTACAAGGGGACAATGGCATATGTCACAAGCACTGGGAAGAGAGGAACAGAATGAGCAGCTGGGTTTGGAGGGCTGCTTTTAGTATGGGAAGACCCTCCTGAGGAGTCTCCACTGTTTACTCACCTGGCAGGGGCTGCATTCATTCAGGATCTGCAGGGCAGGCAGGGCAGCCTTCTCAGATTGCTGCCGGGAAACAGGAGATCAAACAGGCATTTAGAACAACAGGTTCTTACCCCTCCTCTTCAGACTGCTTCAAAGGAAACTATCAGACACAAATCAGAAAAAAGCTCCCCAAGATGGGCCAGAGACAATGTATGAGAGTGGCCCTTGCAGAAGAAACATCAGCCCTGCAGCAGTCACAAGGGGAGCCAGTTCCCAGATTTCATGAGTTCATCTGGCCAAGCTGCTCCTGCCCCACAAATGCGCCATGGGGCATTCGGGTGAGAACCCAGAATTGGGCGTAAGCGCTCCCAGGCCCTGTTCCCATCCTCTGCCACAGATTCGCTGCACTATTTTGAGAAAACCGCTCGGCTGTTGTACGCTGGTTTCCATGTCTGTATAAGGGGACACCACATCTGTGATGGGGGCTGAGGGAGCTTAATTATGGTTTGTGAAGCAACTGAGATGCAAAGTACAAAGTCGCATTAGGAACTATCCTCTGAGCCTCCAGTGTTAGCTGCAAAGGGACAGCATAGCAGACTCACTGATCCACAGAGGCTTTATGTCAACTGTGCAGTGACAATCATCAGTGCCCAGTTGGGACACAGCTGCGTATCAGTATGTGGAAGCTGCAGCAGGACTGTCCTTTTGTCAGGTCAGATCACTTCCCCCCAGGGCTGCCTCCAAAGCCCATCTCTTGCAAACCTCTCTGGATACCCCGCACTAAGTCATCCAGACCTTCTGCAGAAGGAAGAACTTACACTAGACTCCTTCTCCAGCAGCATCTTAAGCCTTGGCACATGCATCTGGGAAAAGATGTGTTACAAACTGTTAAATCCTAGAACCTGAAGCCCTAGGAGAGGTAGATTCGCAGTGTGTGTCTGTGTTGCCCCAAAGCCACACAGATAATCCCCCATCCCATTTTATATTCATTCGGGTTTCAGGAATGGGAAACAGGGTGGCTCGGAATGAAAAGTCAGCTGAAAGGTTACTGGGCAATTTCCCTCACCCTCCTATTCTGAACTGTTGTTTAATCGCATACTGTTAAACAGCTTTTCCATTCCACCCCAGAAGTGGCTGCACTTAAGAAGCAGGTAGCATGACCCTCTACCCTCCCAAACTGCTGTACGTAGTCTGCAGATCATTTGGGGATCTTTGAACGGGAGGAGCTCAGCAATGCTACTGTTGCATTTAAAGGCAGCCTGGTTCTGCACTGGAACCTAGCAGCAGCCATTTCTGGAGGGAAAGCCAGAACACGTATGAGAGGTAACCCAATAGCTCCTGCCCCTCCCATGGCCATCCCCAGAGAGCAGGCCCTCAGCTCTGCACCCAGCTCTTGCTATGTCTGTTCCCCAATTGGATTTTGGCAGCTTTTACATCACAGTGCAGGACCAGCTCCTTGAGGAGGCTGCTTTATATTGGGCAGGGAATACATCAGCATCAGATAGCTCCCCATTTTCCCCCTTCAAAGCCGATCTGGCAAGATTGCTGCGACCTGTGGAAAGACGGGTCTCTATATTCTGCGTGCCTGGAGAGAATTCACCTGCAGAGCAAACTGAACACCCAGAGAGAACTGAAATGTTGGGCTGCACCTGGAGGGAGTCAGGGACTTTTGCTGCCGAATCCTTCTGGGAGTCCAGGCAGGCATCTCCTACTTCCTCCGCCGCATCCTGCTGCAAACTCTGACTGGCATCTCTCATCTCAGTACCAGCATCCTGCTGGGATCTCTGGCTCTGAGCAGGCTCGTGCCCCAAGACCTCTCTCATGATCTCATCTCCAGCACCAGCAGCATCAGCTCCTCTCTGGAAGCTGCTTTGTCCCAATTCAAATCCAACCTCATCCAAGCGTGTTTTTTTCCTCTGCCTCTCCCCCCCGGGCTCCAGACTTTCCTCGGCTCCTTTCTTGCGCTTCTTGACTTGTGATGCCGAGTCTGGGACCCCAGCAGGCCCTACCTCAGAGCCTGGGGGCTTGCTGATGCACCAGTTTAGTTTCCTCTCCAGCTCTGGTTTCTGCTGGGCAGTACCTGTGATTTTCTGGCAAAAATGCTTCAGTTGCTGCTGGCACGTGGCGGTCAGGGGAACTGGAGTTGAGCAGCGTCTTTCTTCTGTCACCCCCTGCTCAAGCAGTTCTGCCAGAGCCCGCACCCAGAGGTCTGGACTGGGATCCTGTCTGACGGCCTGAAGCAGCTGGCTGAGACAGTCCTTCGGCACAGTGGACCGCACCACGTGCAGCAGCGAGAAGAGATTTCTCTGACATAGCACGGGCAGCAGCAGCAGCAGTGGCTTTCTGAGGGAGGAGCAGAAGGCAAAGGGGAGGATTCGGGGTGATTAAATCTTGGAAACTCTCCTGCCTGGTCCAGCTGGGTGCTGCCTCCCAAAGCACCAAGCCACCATCCACCCATGGGAAGAGGATGTATGGAGGAGAGCAGAGGGAGGCTAGTTGAGACCCAGACCCAGACCGCCCCCCTTCCACAAAGTTTGGGAGGGATGGGGTCCTGGCCTGGGCCGCAAAGTGAACATGTCTGATGGCCTATAGGCAGGAAATCCTGAGCTTTACCCCCGTGCTGGGACTGGAAGCTCCTCGTGAGCTGGCACGGGACAATGCACTCCAGCTGCCTCAGCGTTTGTGAACCAGGGAGTTAACACCACCCCATGGGGAAGCTTCAGCAGGGATCACATGGGCAGGAGATTACCTGTGGTAATCTTAGGTGCATCCCTAAGAGCAAAGCTGCCATCTTCACCCATCCCAAACTCCCAGCAATAAAGCTGGTGAGCAAGAGATGTGGCCCTTCAGGGCTTTATTAGGAGTTGGGAGCAGGAACAGGCCCCCAAGGGGCTAGAACAGCTGCGTCACAGACGAGGGGCTAGGACAAGCTTTCCAAACAGGAAACACGCGGCACTCACAAGGCGAGGGCCTCCGTAGGCCCCTCCAGCACCGGGTCCTCGGTGCACAAGGTGGCTATGAAGGTCCTCCAGTGGAAGGCCTCCCCTGGCGGGCTACGAGACTGGACACGCGGGAGGGCTCGGCAAGCCGCCAGCGCCCCGGACGGCCCAGACGTCAGCGTGTGGAGGAGGAGGCGGGAAGGCCTGTCGAACCTCCGCAGCCAGGGGGGCGAGGGCCGCTCCATCCTGCGGGGACTGCAAAGGAAAGGGTCAGCACGCGAGCCCGTGTGCAACACCCTGCCCCAGCCCAGCCCCTGGGCCCAGGGCTCCCACTGCTGATCCTCGCTGCCTCCGAGACCATCGCTCTGTCCCCTCGGGCGAGCTCTCGTCTCCAGGCAAGCTGGGAGGAGGGCGCAGACCTCCTGGGACATACTTAGCTGGGCGCATGAGACTGCACGGGGTGGAGACCCCTGACCAGCCGCAGCTCCCTTCTGCCCCAAGCGCAGGAGGCGGTTGGCCGCCTCCTCGCGCCCTGCGGCTGGTCCCAGCCCTCTGGAAAACCCAGCCACCGCACTGATCTCCTGCAGCGCACGGGGCAGGGGAAGCAGCGCTGAGGCAAGGAAGCGGAGCCGCAGGCCGGGCGGGGAACAGCGGGCCGGAAGCAGGAAGCCGAGCAGCAGCCCGGGCAGGAGCGGAAGTGACGCGATGGCGGGCGGGGCGAGCTGTGGCCCCGCCCCCAGGCTCGGAAAGGTGGGCGTGCGCCGGAGGAGCCCGGGCGGGAGGGGTCTGGGCCTGACCCGGGAAATGGCAAACCCCTCCCCCCCCCCCCGCTGAGGCTTTCGTCCCAGGGGGCAGGAGAAGGTGCAGCAGGGTGTGCCTGTCCCCACCCCTGCGCTGGGGAGCCGGGAGGGAATGGGCCCGAGGCGTAGGGAAGGGGAGGGTGGGATTTTCACCTGCCTTAAAGACCTAAACAGTCCGGGTGGGGGGGCTCCATTTCTACAAGGGGGGGTGCAGCCGTGCCGCTGCATCCCCTCTGGATCCAGCCCTCACCCCATCTACAGCAGCACTCCCCCCCACCACTAGTAAAAGAGGCACTGGAGTAGGGGCTGTTGCGGTGACAAGGGAAACGCCATATCAGAGGGTGGATTAAAACACCATTTGTCCGGCTCCGTAACAGAGGCCGGTGACGGCGACAGCAGCAGCGAGTCCTCCGGCGGGAGCTGGACCGCCGAGGACAGAGAGGACACTTGAACTGAGTATGTGACCCCGCAAGCGTGGCCTGGGCTGGGGGACCAGGATGGGCTTAGTTGTTTGGTGTGTTGCATGCGGTGCAGGTATTGTAACGGGTTCAGGTGGCCAGCGGGCCTTTGTACGGGGTGGTTTTTGTAGCGGGGGAAGCTTTTTCCTTTGGTGGTGGGATATGAAGAGTGTAGATGTGTATGTATATATAGACATATCTTTAAATAAATAAATACAAATCTGGGCCCATGATGTTCTTCTGGTGTGGTTTAGTACCCGCTGAGGTGTTGGGGCTTAACGCCCATTTTATGGAAATGGGAGGCTCCTCCCTAGCTTGCTTCTGCACCATATGGCTGAGGGCAGGCAAAACTTGGGAGCATCCGAACCCCTAAGCCCCTGGACTTGGGTCTGCACGTAGGATGCCTGCCAAAGGAAATATCTGAAGCCTCTGGCAGGGGTGGAGGATGTTTGCCGGTTGTAGGGCGACTTATGATTCTGCACTGACTCACGGATTTGGACTTGATTTGGCCTGGAACACAACCGTTTTGTTTTTTTTTAAAAAGAAAACTACATCAGAGATGCATCTGTGAAAGAGTCCACCAGGTCCAGACTGAGGACACTGTCAGCTGGCCAGGACCAAAGCTCTCTGCCAACTCCATTAAGCACCTGCGCCAGCGAGGTCCGGCCGAAGCTCCCAGTCCAAGCAGGGCAGGGACTGCACATCTAACCCAGACCTGAATCTGGGGTCTACCTGGTGAGTGAGGCTTGCAGGTGCAACACTCTTCAGCATTTCACAGGCCTGTGGAAGGGTCTCTAAGCTCATCTATGACTGAACGCCTCTCCACCCACCCTGTAGGGCAATAAACCCATCCTCCTGGGAACTAGATGTGAGGAACCAACATATCCTTTCCCCATTCACTTACCCCAGCAAGAACAGGGCAACACTCTTGGGCAAAGGTAGCATCAGTAATAGAAGAGGGACCCAGCAGGTCTCCCCTCATCTCAACAGGCTCCTCTGAAAGGAGTGGAAGTAACTTGGCATTAAAATAGCACCAAGTCTCCATGTGCATCCCCAGCTACCTGGCCCCTGCCCAATAGCCACACTAGCAGCACGTAAAGACATGCAAGAGCGAGCAGATTATGCTATTGTGAAGTGAGGGTGACATAGAAGGCAACAGATGATAAAGGAAACATTTCTGTTCCAACCAGTTGCCTCTACTCCAAGCCATAGGCAGGGGCTTCAGGAATTGGTTTCTAGTGGAGGGAAGGAAGTGGTAGGGCCAGTGCAAGCAAGGCCCTGAGCCAGGGAGGGGTAGAGGGAAAGTTTCAGGATAAATCCTTGCTCCCATCCTTTCTTCTCCCCCTGCAAAAGTTTGCAGGCAGAGGGCTGATTTTTTTAAAGCTCATTTTATTGTTCAGGAAAATCTGTAAGTTGCAAGAGTTAAAAAAAAAAGTTGCCATGTACAGGCACAGGCAGCTTAGGGAACAGGCAGTGGCCCTTTCAGTTCATAGGGCTCGCTGATCAGGTTACACAGCTGCCAAGACGGATCTCTGCATCAATAAAAACCCCCAAACAAACACTCTCCTACCCCATACCCCCTGCGCCCGCACACACACACACACACACACTAATCCTAGACTGGTGCCCCTCTTAAGTCTCTAAATATGGGCAGACAACAGCATTCCACTGCTGCAGCAAAGATGCAGGAACTGCCCAGTTCGGGCAGTGCTGCTCAGCCAGCTCCTCCCAGAGACCAGCATCAGCAGCACAAAGGCACAGACCACTCAGCCTTGCAAGGGTGCAATGCTGTGACTACAGGACACTACAGACCCTGGCAAGAGGCCTCCCAGCTGCTTGCTCTAGGGGAAGGTGTGGACTGGCACCAGAACCCATGCTGGGAACCAGAGAGGGTGAGGGAACTAGGTAGAGAGGCATGAAATTCTTAAGAGAAGGGGCAGAGGGAAGGGAGGGAGGGAAGTGTGACATGAAGTGGCAATGGGGCTAACATCTCACACTAGGCAGGCCAGAAAAAGGCGAGAGAGATCCCTCTCCCTGTGGAAGCTAGCTTCCCTGTCTAAAGCAGGATCTTGCGTTACCGTCTCCCATCTACAGAACAGCTCCAAATGAGATACCAGAGGCCCTGCCAGGCAGACAGACAGCTGAGCAGCTTAAAAGAAGGTCATCTCTTCCTCCTCCCCGCCCCACCCCCAAAGTAGTTTCACAAGTCACTGGTGGCATCAAAGCCATCCATCCATCCATCCAGGCCCAGTCATAGATCCCCAGGTCACTGGTTTACTCGGAGTCACTGGAATCACAGTAGAAAAGCTCATGGCAATTGTCCAAGTACCCAAAACCTTCTTGCAACAGGGCACAGGTGAGTTCCCACTGGACAAGAAAGAAGTCATCTCCCTCTTCGTCGGAGCTCTCTGAAGGAGAGGGATTGAACACCTGCAACACAGGACATGACAAGCTCACCACACACAGGAAAACTACAAACCTGCAAAGGAGTTCAAAATGGAGCTACTCCCAGGAAGGAGTCTGATAGCAGCCATCATCTTCCATAGACCTGCCCTGCCTTGGAAACCATGGTGCAATAGGCAGTCGAGACAAACCCAGACCACGTGCTAGGAACGAGATAGAGGAGCTCCATGCCAACCCCAGCTCTCCCAGTACAGAGGCTGCTACGGTGCCAGGACTCACAGGCCAAGTGCTCTCCGAGGCACACTGACAGTTGCAGCTGGATCTGTGCATTACAGTCTTTCTGCTTCCAGGCCCCAATCCTGCAGAGTTGAGTTACCAGCCTCAGCCTTTTTTTTTTTTTTTTTTTTAAGTGTCTGGGCAAAACTGTAGGAATGCAGCCGAGCAGTAGACCTCAAGCCACCCAAGTAACTGCAGTACACGGGCCTCGAACCATTTAAATACTTACAGATTTCATCCTGCAGTTAAAAGGCTACAGCAGCACAGAGTTTAAAAGTTCAGCTGAAATTATCAAACTAAGCAAAATGGCAAAGTTTGCCATTTGGGTTTAACAAGAAAGGCCTGGTGGGAAGCATCACACAGGCAGGCCTTGGCATAAACAACACATGGCTCAGTCAAGCTTTAGCTCATGCACATCAGCAGTAGTGGTGGATGCAACCCTCAGCATAGCCACACCATAATATTTCTCTTAAGTTGTGAAGTCAGCCTCATCAGAGACTGTAACAATAAGGAGAATGGAAGACAGGAGGGAGATGAACAGCAATCCAAGACAGTAAAAGAAATTCCACCTTTTGGAAGGGAGCATTTTCACAAGAGTATAAATCCCAGTGATTGACCCCTATGTCAAATCTGGTTTGCAGACTCCAAGTAAAACCAAGGGTTTAAGTGAATCAATGTGAGAATGTTTGCTAGGAAAAAAAAAAAAAAAAAGTGTCTCTCACCCCATGGGTCATGACCCAGAAATGGGTCACAAGATATACAAGAAGGTCATGAGCAACTTGAAAAAAATGGAACAACAAAATAGATTCTCCTTCAAAAGAAAAAAAAAAAAGTGTGGGAAACCATGGCTTTTCCCTTGCAATGGGCTGTGGGTCAGGACTGGCCATCAGTGCTCATAAAATGGGTCCTGGTACAAAAATAAAAGTTGAGAACCACTGCAGTAGAGTAAGCCATGTGTACAAGATGGGTGTAGACTGGAGGAAAAAGCTGGAGAGAGATCAGCGGATCCAAAGCAGCTTGCTGCTGGTTTGTGTCCCATCTTCCCCACCCCCGCTACACAGTTTCAGGGAGCTCACGGAGTCACTAGAGGCCCCTGGGATAGGTGGATACAGAAGAAAAGCTAGCTGGGACACTTGCCACGATCTCTCACCAAATCCCAGCTCCAGCAAGGTTTTGAGCAGCACCATTTTTTATTCTTCACCTGCAGAGCAGTGGCCAGGTCTGTTGCATCCAGCCTCCCTCTCCAGCCCCAGCAAACATCTGCCCCTCATGGCTCAGGAGTCTTGAACCAGCCAGACTTACCACGGGGCTTCCTCTGTGTTGCGGCCTGTGCCGAGGGGGTCTCGTGGCAGGGCACTGGCCTCGAGGCAGCTCATGCAGGTAGATGCACTCCGATTTGAAGGGACAGTGGCCACGACCTCGGACAAAGAACTTGCATCTGATTTTTCTAGGAGAGTTACATTCTCGTGAATTCAGATGGAAAATTTTCAAGTGCTGGTAGAAGACCCACCTATGAGCCAGCAGAGTCAGGGCCTGCACCCTTGGGACAACAGGCATCTCTGCAGGTCCGTCCCACCCTACCTGACCATGTGCAGGTGTCACCCACTTACCCAGTCCGTGCCTTGAAGGTTTCTATCAACTTCTCTTTCTCATTCATGTCAGAGACCCAGTATTTGTGGGGGATGAAGTAACTGGACATGACTCGACACTCGGGGCAGGCCCTACGGGCAGAGCAGGGGATTTCATCAGCATGGAGGGCACTGCCCCTAGGGACCAGGCCAGTCCTCAGGCAGGCAGTGCTACCACCTATTTCACAAGAGCCCAAAGCACTAAACCCCACCACACAACAACAGCCAGTAGAAGTTGTTGCTGGAGTGGGTATTTGGTAGGCAATGAAGCCATCACCAGCTCAGTCTAAAGCGAGGGGGGAAAAAAAAAAAAAAAAACCAACAACCCCTGCTCATGAGGCTGTTGTGACTGGTAAAGCTTGAAGGTAGATGGTTTTTTCTTGTCAGATTGTGACTCTTTAAAAAAAAGGAGGAAAAAAAAAAGAGCCCACTATGAGATGCACTAGATGCTTCAAGTCCTAGGCAGGTTTCCCATTTGTTCAGGGAACAATGATATAACAATACTGAGAACAGGACTCAGAAAGATTGACCCTACCACCTCCTCCATCTCATTTATCTTCCCAGTGCAACAGAAAAAAAAATAATGAGCATTAAAAAAAGACCACTGTTGGTTGCAGCAGGGGCTCTGCAGCAACCTGGAAGATGGGGTCAAAAAGAAATCATAAGGCAAAGCCATACGAGGAGTACAGAAGAGCAAGCAGTGTAGGGGCAAGCAGCAGAAACGCTCATCAGCTAGCTAAACACCTGTTAGCACAGGAGGAGAGGTAGCCGGAAAGGACTCTATACATGCAATAGAAAGAAAAAAAAAAAAAAAAAAAAAAGGACAAAGGGAACTTGGGGGATGTATTAGTAACAGGGAAGAAAGAAAAACCCCCAAAACGCTGAGATAGGAGGCCGAGCGCAGAGCAGCAGTGCCAACCACAGCATGCCTTGCCAATGGACCCATCCACCCACCTTGGTGACTGCCACAGGCACTCACTTTATCACGGCGTTCTGAAAGTCGCGGCTCTTCCGCCACTTGCTGATGCAGCCAACGCAGTAGGCATGGCTGCAGTTGGGGAGGATCCCAAACAGGCGCTCCTGAGGCAAGGCCTTCTCATAAACCTTGTCCATGCAGATGCCACACACCACGTCCTTGCTCTTCATCTCCACCCCAGCAGCAGCGCCGGCTCCCAGCTCCCCGGCAGCCTGCAGAGAGCCACAGCAGCAGGTGGCATGTACTGCAGAGGCTGGCTTTCAGTGCTGCCCATTTGCATTCCCCACTGGGGAGAGCAGAAATCCCAACCCCCCACCCCCTCTGGAGGGGGCATCATGCCCCACACACCTCCATGCTGTGAGCGGATGGTAGGATGGTCTTGCTGGACATGACTTCTGGCTCCAGAGGAGCTCTCTCAGGTCCCGTCTCTCCTCTTCTGGAACCTGCCCAGGAACAGAACTATTAGTACAACACTCAGCGACTGCAAGAGTCCTGTTCACCCATAAAGGGAAGAAGGGATTTGAAGAGCCAGACTGCAAGTGGGAGCCTGCTGTACAAACTTGCAGCCATCTTAACCTCCAGGGCTGCATCCCAGCTCCATACAGAGTCTGTCCAGCAGAGAGCTGCTCAAACAAAAGCCACCTATGGATGCCAACTTGCCAGCCCGTCTCATCTCAGCTAGATTGGACAACATTGTAGGGTGCGTTGGAAAGCACTGCTTACTCAGACCGTCTGCAAAACCCACCCGTCTCCGGTCCCACACACCCTCACCCGAGTCCTGCTGGGCCTGCCGTGGGACAAACTCGCTGCTGAGGGCCCAGTCTGGGGGGTGCCGGGTGTCAGGGACATTTTCTTTGTCATACTCTTCCTCTTCAAACTCGGTGCTCAGATACATGAAGTTCAGCTGCAGCTGTGCGACGCTGGGGACCGCCGGCGCAGAGCCGCGCCTGGCTCCTCCTCCCCAGCTCCTGGCTATTGCCTCTGGCACGCTGGCCGGCTCTGAGCCCCGGCGGCTCAGCAAGGGAGGCTCAGACCCGCACTGGCTCCAAGCAGGCCCTGGGTTTCCTTGGATGTGCTGGTAGCTGGAAGAGTCAGAGGGAGGAAGCCACATAGGGAGGTGCAGGGGGAGGCACAAGGTAGCACCCAGATCGGGCAGCATTGCTCCAAGGAGCATGGACAGTGGGACCTGGAGGGAACAGCTCCTGCTCTATCCACCAGGGAAGCTGTTTCTACAAGTCTAGTGGATCAAGACCCCCACCACCAACTTTAGTGGAAGATATCTACACCCTATTTCAGCATAGGACTTTCAACAGCCAAAAATTGTTTTTAAAAAAAAAAAAATCATCTCCTGGTATGCAGGAGGCAGGAGAAAGAAGCTGGTGTTGTGGGAGCTACCACTCCAGTTACACTCTCCCAGGCTGTGCCTGCCTGGACCCCGTCTTCATCCGAACCCTGGGCAAGGAGGTGCCCATAGCAAAATCCCTGCACCCCCTCCCAGCCTCCACTGGTGCTGCCAATGGAGAATTGGGACTTGTTAGACAAGACTCTGGAGACTCTCGCTCCCCAGCTTCTGCACAGGCTGGGAGCAGGAGCACGTGTACCAGGGTGTGGTCTAGGCTGCTCAGAGGAGCCCGTGACCCCAGCCTCTAGCATGGGTTCGGACTATCGTAGGCCACATCCTCACCTGCAGCGGTCTCCGTAGCCACAGAACCCGTTCTGGAAATACCTACAGATCTGGGCCGACTTCCTGTCGTGCAAGAAACGGCAGTTCTGACCCCATCTGCAGGCTCCACGGGCAAAGTTCCTGCGGGAAAGGCGATTACATGCACTCGCATGATGGACCAGCGCAGCCCGCGCAGCCCTGGGGCTGCCACCCCACAGCCCCATCCAAGCGGCACTCGCAAAGCCACTCCGGCCCCAAACTACAGCGAGCCCCCTGCTTCCCAGACTTGTGCAAGCACTGTTCAGTTGGACTGGGCAGACCTGCCGGAGGCCGCAGAAATGTGACCCCATGTTCCCCTGGGCCCTTATAGCCAGCAAGGTTCACCCAGTGCAAGCCAGGTGGCTCACGGCAAGAGGCTTCTCTCTACCCAAGCTTTTGTATCCTATCCAGTGCTGGTTTGTTTCTTTGCTAGGGGGGCAAAGCAGGAGCATATTGGGCTTCTTGGGAGTTGCATCTAGTTCCCGCGGGTGCCTGGGAGCTGTGCGGCCTCACCGAGCCACAGTGCATTAAGAAAGGAGCCTCTGAACTGAGATCACAAGTGGTCTGGGAACAGAGCAACAGCCACCCTCTTTCCTTAAAAAAAAATGCCCCAGGTCGTTAGCCAGATCAACTCTAAATCCTTTGAACCGTTCATGAACCATAAGTGGCCCTACAACCAACAAGTACCCTGCACCCCAAACTTTTCAGCCTGGGGGTTCAGATGGCTGCCAAAAGATCTGCAAGTATCCTACGTGCAGGCACAAGCCTGGAGACGTGCCCCCAAGTTTTGCTGGCTCTCGGCCATATGGCCGCAAGAGAAAGCTAGGGAGCAACAGCCACCGGGGAAGGACAGGGGGGCAGTTTTTCCCCATGGATACTGCACTGGGCACCCTGGAGCTTGGGGGAGCAGCCTGGCTGGCTGGGATGCCAAAGCCCCAGGGCAAGGAAGGGAACAGACCAGGAGCACTCCCTAGCCCTCAGGCCATCTCAGCTCAGAGAGGACCCCCATCCTCCACTGCCCAACAGCTTGGACAAAGGAAGAGGCCTGGAGAGTCGGGCACCCCCTGGGGGAAGTGGAGGAGAAAAGCACTCATCCCAAAATGGCTGTGCCCCTTTGCAGCCCCCTCCCCTCTCCAGACCAGCTTCCAGGCATCCATCACCCCTGGAGCTTTCACACCCACGTTTCAGACTCCAGGATGCAGCAGCCACCAGCTGGTGCTAAAAACAGCACAAAGAAACCTTAACCGACGACAGGAAGTCCTGAGCCAGGCACTGGGGAAACCCAGAGGGGAGAAAACACCAGTGCTGCTAGTGCCTTAAGCTCCGCTGCTTCTGCAGTCAGCATCCATGATGCAAACCCCTGGCCCTGGAAAGTCTGGGCAGACCCACGCCTGGCCAGGCAGGAACAGCAGGGCCTCTAGGGCCAGCACAAAGGGTTAACTCCAGAGCCTACTTAGGGCCAGCTGAAGGCTCCCATTAGCCAGGTGCAAACCCCCCTCCAAGAGCCACCCAGCCCCAGCAAACAGGGCAGAACCTCAGGGCACTGCCAGTCTGCAGCCAGGAGCCCCCTTGCCCCCAGCCCTTACCTGCACAACACCCTTGCACAAGACCCCCTGTTGCCTTGAGCCCCTCCTGTGCCCACCACTGCCCCAGGCTCCATCTTGTAGGATGCCAGCTCTAAGGGCCAGCTGGCCCCTCCAGAGGTATTTATGGCAGGGGAGGGGTTTTCCACCAGCCCTCCTCCAGGGCTGGGCCTCTGCAAAAGGGAGCACCTAGCTCAGCCCTGGCTTATCAGATGCAAGGAGGGGTCCCCACCTCTTCCCTCCCCCTCCCCATGATGTGATCCTCAGCAGGAGGTGCTGGGGCTGGAGGGTTACACCCAGAGCTGTAACCCCTTCAGTGCTGGGCTGGGAGGGGGCCAGCTGTGTTTCTGCCCATGGAGACGGAAAGCTGGGTAGACAGCAGCATCCAGGGCAGTGGGGGTGCCCCGCTCCCAGGCACTGCACACAGCCGGTGCCTGCAAAGAGCAAGGGGGTCTCGTGGTTGAGCAATAGGAGAGCTGGGTGCAGCCCCTAGCTATGCTACAGCCACCCTAGGCAAATCTTTTAACCTCCTGCTGCCTTAGTTTCCCTCCCTCTTATTGGAGCTAACTCTTCCTCCTTTTGCCCACCTATTTATGTAGGTGGTAAGTGTGTGGGGGCAGCAACCCCTCAAAGCCAGGGGTGCCTGATGGAGCCGTGAGATGGGCATCGTTGCAGCTCCAGGGCTGTTTGTTCAGGATCAGGATCGGACCCCTGCTTGCCCCAGCTCTGCAGCGGGCACCTGGTCATGGGGGCTGGGCAGCCAGGATGCCAGCCACATCGCTCCCTCACCTTCTACTGGCTGCAAAAAACTGGTCTGCCACAGTCCGGCTAGTCTGTTGTACTGCTGGGCTTGGGAGAGCCCCTGACCACATGTGCAGCACCTAGCGCAAGGGCCCCATGAGCTGCCACTAATGCAGCCCTAAAGCCTGGGGCAGGGCAGGGACGAGTGAGTTGTTTGTGCCGGGGCAAGTCTTCACTGCCTAATGCTACAATGGGTTAAGCGCTTTGTTTTTCTCCTGTACCCCATCAGTGCCCCTCTTCTCTTTTCCTCTCCCTCCCCTGCCCTTTGTATTCTAATCAGTGCTGCCTGTTTGGAGGCCCTGCTTCCTGCACTCCCTCCTCAGCATCTGATGAAGGAAATGGCTGCTTACTTGGTTAGTCTATCCTGTGCACACCCACCCTGTCTTTGGCCTAATGCAGCCAGGCTTTCAACTGGTGTAGCTGGGACACAACTGAGAAGCGACTTCCTCCCTCCTCAGTCGCCCTGTATGAGGTCAAGCACAGTCTGAGCTAAGCCCAAGTTAGAACCAAGGTTTTAGTTTTATCCTAATGGTGAGGATGAATTTGACCACTTGAAAGCAAGCAGGCAGTTACCACCTGTGAAGCAAAGAGGAAGAGGCAAGAGATTATCTACAATGGGGCCATGAAACCATTGGTTTTGATGCCTGGTAAAATCACGGCTCTGTTGGCAGGCTACCTGAAGGTATTGTATAGGTTTCCTTTGGGGACAGAGGGCAGGGCAGGGTGGCACCTTACAGGCTGACTGGTTTCAGAGAAGCGGGAGCTTTCATAGACAAAAGCCTGCCTGAGGACGAAGACTGAGGATCAGGCCTGGGCTGGTAGCTGTGCCGATAGCATAACCCCCCTGGGGTTCAGGCATCGCTGTCCTACTGCAGTTGGTGCAGCGGGTGAGGATAGCCCAGGTTATGGGGGTTGGCAGGCGTGGGACTCTGGACTCGGCCGAGGGCGGTGACAAGGTCTGGTCGCATCTGTGGAGGGGTGGTGGGGGGGCATCAGTGGAGCCACTGGCTTCTGTTGATGAGTCTTCACCAGGAGCAAACTACCTTGTCTTTAGCTTGGGCTGGGGCTGCTGGTTCCCCGGACCAGATGGAGGCACTGGAAACCTAGAGGCTTGTCTCCCATCTGCCCCAGTATGCACAAAATACCACCCACCTCCCCGCACCACGCTTCGTATTCCTGGAGCCTCACACCCCCAGCAGCAGCACTGCCCCTGCTGTGACCCCCTCCCCCCTGCAGAGACCGCGCCAGGGGGATCCCCAGGACAGTCACTGCCGTGCTGCTTGCTCCTTCCCCCATGCTCTGCATACAAGGAAATGAGACTGTGGAATAGCAAAGAACGCAGGTTCCCCGCTTGAGTCATCTGGGGGCTTCCTGGAGGCCTTGGCCAACTGCTCTTCTTCTGCATTCAGAGTTTGGTGATAAAGTGCCCGTGGTCCATGGGGCTGCGTTGGCCCAAGGGGTTCAAGACCCCCATTCATACTCTTTGGTGCTGTTTCCCATCCTGCTCCCGCTGCTCTCTGGGCCACTGTAGCAGGTAACAGCCTGGAGAAGTTTTCCCTCCCCAAACATGTTTCAAGCCAGACCGGCTGTATTTAAAGCAGGGATAAACTGCTCTGTCCTGGCAGCAGCAGTGCCAGGGTGCTATTGCTGTACACAGACAGCAGCGCAGCTCAGGCAAGAAGCAGAGCATGACATAGTACCTGACCCCCATCACATCCCCCAGCAAGCCTGAATGGGTGTGTCAGGTCGGAGGCACAGATGAACCCAACCCCTCGTTTTGGTTTCCAAACCTTGAGCAAGCTACACATTTCCCTCCCCCAAGGAGCCAGTTGTGCTGCCTTTAGAGCTTCCCCTATGCTTCCTTTTCTTTTGTGTAAGTAGCACGCTTACCATTCACAGCTTTTGAACCACAATCACTGAGAGGAATGGGGTAGTTCACAACCCATTGTTTCAGGCTGCAGACAGACAGGGCCTGTATGGGGTCCCACTCACCTTCCTCCACAGCTTAACACTCAGATAAAAGCCGAGACTCTGGGGAACTGTGTGCTCACCCCATGCCAGGGGCAGGCCCTTTGTGCCACCCTCCCCTCAGCCCAGGACTCTGCTTGCTGTCTGGAGGTGCGTGTCTGGGCCCCAGGGGAGATGACGTGACCTTCTCCACCTTGAATGACTCGGTGTAATTAGAGGGTGAAGGCTTGTCTCATGCCCTGCCGGCAGGCTGACCCCTGTGAGCATCTTCCGACAAATGCTTCCAACCTACAAAGGTGTAGGTTGGAGCCGTGTTGGTCTAAGGACATAGGTAGACAAGGTTCTTGGGGTGAATCTGGTATCTTTTATTAGACCAGCTGAAATAGTTGGAAAACCATTGTTAAGCAAGCTTTCGGGTTCAAAAACCCTTCGTCAGGCTAAGGAAGTTTCAGCAGTCGGTGTGTGCTCTCCCTGGATAGCATGAAAAGTAAAGAGGCCAGAGGCTGGGCTGGTAAGCAGGTAGGCAGTAGGCAGCGAAAATGTAGATTGAGGAGTCAGTGGGTGAGAGACAGGCAGGGAGGGAAGAGAGAGAAGGGGGATGAATAGTGGAGAGATACCTAGGGAGTCAGATGTCAGGCAGGTTATAATGTGTCATAAATCCAATGTCTATAGTTAGTCCATGATTTCTAGTATCCGGATGGTGGGAACAGCTATGGGCACCAAAACGGCCCCACAGTATGCCAGCCTTTTTATGAGCCACCTGGAAGAAGACTTCCTCAAGAACTGCACCATCAAACCCTTGTTATACTTAAGATATATCGATGACATCTTCATCATTTGGACTGAACACCTACAACCCCTGACTGAGTTCCATCAGAAATTCAACAACCACCATCCCTCCATCCAACTTTCTCTAGAGTACTCCAGCACCAACATTTTTAGACACGATGATCAGTATCCAGAATGATAAAATACAGACCACCTTATACAGGAAACCCACAGACCAACATACATATCTGCACAGAACCAGCAATCACCCTAAACACACCAAAAAAGCTGTGATATACAGGCAAGCCCTCAGATACCACCAAATTTGCACTGAAGAGAGCACCCAGGATTGCCACCTCACTAATCTTAAAAAGGCTTGCTTAATAATGGTTTTCCAGCTATTTAAGTTGGTCTAATAAAAGATATCAGATTCACCCAAAGAACCTTGTCTACCTCCAACCTACAAATGCTTCCAAATGCAAGGATCTTGCTTGCTACGCAGTTTAGGGTGATAACAATCTTGGCTACACAATTTATTGCTCGAGTTCTCCCTCGAGCATCCTCCTTCAGCCTTGCTGGCTATGGCCAAGTGGGACCTGCACGTAGGACACCTGCCATGGATTTGGCAGTAGTATCTGGCGTCTGGCAGGTAGGACACTTGCTGGTGGTAGTGCCACACAGATGTGAACAATTAGGCTCTGCTCAGCTGAAACTTGGAACCTCGCTTGAACCAATTTGGACTGGAAACAAAATTCTAAAAAGAAAAAAGCAAGGGCAAGATCTGTACTGTAGCTCCTGCCCTTCCCGGCTCCCGTGACAAGTCATGAAATACAAGCTCGGTGGATCCGGAGAGGGCCGCCAAGTCGCAGTCCTGATCATCTCGCCCACGTGCTCGACAGCCTTCTTGTACCTGCCGCCTTCGTGCCAGTTCATGACTAGGAGCTTCCAGACTTCACAATCCTGAAGAACATGCTGGAAAAGCATGCTGTGTACCAAATGAAGGACCCAGCGCCACCTACCCTGTGCAGAAATCGGTGCCCAAGCTGCAGCGGGGTCTGTCGATCCCGGATCGGCCTCGTCACCCATCTTCAGACCCGCAGACGAGACGACTGTGGAAGACGATCGTCCTCGACTGCGCGGGATTGCTGCTGATGACGACGATGACAAGCTCAGTTTTAAGGCTTCGAAACACCCACCTGCTCCTGCTGCCACTGACCTCAGCAGCAGAATTTCAAGGTGGTAGAAATGAACCCAGAGAAGGGGATTTCCTCCATAATGTCCAATCCTACTCCCATTGAACGGGGCCTGTGACAGAGCCTATGCTCTTCTCCCAGCCTGTGCTCTGGGCCCTAAGCAACACAGGGGCCTCCAGGCAGAGACAAAACCTGTGATGTAGCTCCACATGCTCTCATAGCTGATCCATCAGATTTTTTATCAAGGATGGAGCCTTGCTGGTGAAGTGTCTGCGGATGCCAGCTGAGCGTAGTAGAAAGCGCTCTCACAGTCATGCTGTTGTCCAGCCAAAGTCTAAGTTGGTACTGAGCTGCTTGGCCCCCACGAAGTCCTGGCCGTGCAACTCCGCTACCTGGAGCGTAGTGCCAGAGCACAAAGCAAATGCTGGGGAGGCACCAGCTGCTGACAGGATCAGGGATGCAGACCTCTCTGCATGACCTCTGTATTAGACCCCTGATGCAGTAATAAAGTTGTATCTCAATACCCGCCGCACTCAAACGGACTCGAGTCTTGACTGGCGTCAAGAAGTGGAATTGGGACCAAGATGAGGAGACTACCCAGGAGCATTTGCCAAGGACGTGTTGGCTGCAAAGCAGAGAAGGGAACGGTAATAGTTTAATTTAAAGGGCAATCAAAGGATAGTGGCAGGCTGGAGTGAGCAGAGGAGGCCTCAGAGGATTTTTTCCCCTTTGCTCAAACAAGCTTTTTTCAAGGCCACTTTAGATATCAAGCAAGCAGGAACTTACTCCTGATACCCTTCAAGGCCATTTCAGACTCACAGGGAACTCAAGGGAGGCAGGAGGGGGATCCTGGCAGTGTCTTAGCAAATAAGTTAAGCATTAACACCTTAACCCCTGGCTTAAACCATCAAAACCAAAAAGTGAATGCAATGTCACCAGCCCATAGGTATGCCAGGCTGGGAGAACCAGGCTGCTCGCAGCTTGCACCAACACAGCCTATCTGTCCCCTACCCCCCCAGCTCAGCCAGGGCGGGAGCAGAGAGAGGGGTATTTGTACTTGGCTCCTTGCAGTGCGCTCTGTACTCTACGCCCCCAGCACCGAGCTCTGCACAGCTGGCCAGTGCTGGCTGCTGACTGCAGTTGCCCCCCCACCCCACACTGCAGAAAGTACCGATTAAGTCTGATCGTTGCTCGTAACCACTGTGGATCAGTGCTTGTGCAGCACCTAGCACAAGGGGGCACCGACCCACACCCGGGACTACAGTAATATCCCTGCTCCTACTCACACTACATGCAAACAGCCCCATTCAAGTAAGTGGAACAACCCACGAGCGATTCCTGGTCCACATAGCCTGGCTACCATCACCACCGCCGCCAGCATCACGGTGTCACAAAGCCCCCAAGTGGAGATGTGGAACGTGGCAGAAGTTGTGCTGCTGACAAAGCTATACCAGCTTCCTGAGCACACAGGTCCTGGACAGAAGCTCTCTCCTGCCAGCACAGCACCTTCCAGACCAGGGTTTTTGCTGGCACATCTACCTTGGCGAGGGGAGGGTGTACTATTGATGGTATAGTTATGCATGATCAGTGCCCCCGACCCACCCCAGTGTGGCAACAGGGGAGCGTCATAGCTGCAAATTCCCAGACACGGCCATTCCCAGCGAAAGCTCTTCGGCACTTCCTTCCCCAGGGAGGCTGGAAGGTGCAAGAACCTTCAAAGAAAGTATTACAAGGCTCTGAAAGTGTCTTAAATATTTAGTTCATATTTATTTAAAGTTAAGTCAGTCTGTGGACACTATTTATATTATTAAAAACACTTGGAGGTTTGTACTTCTAGCAAAAATATACATTTCAGTTTGAGGATTATTACAACGTTGAAAGAGAGCATGAGTTCCTCCAGCATCGCCTGGGGCGAGGGGGCCGGGCATCGCAGCAGCCTCTCTGTTCACAGCATCTGGGCATCCAGTGCAGGGGGAGAGGGGAGAAAACAGACCCAGGGAAGTACCGGTCACAATCTGATCACAGCCCGGAGCTGGCGCTTCTCTGGCCCTGCTCACAAGGACTTAAAAAGTGCTGAACAAGCTGGATCAGCCTCACAACACCCCTGTGAGGTAGGGAAGGGAAATGGCTGTTCTGATAATACAGATGGGGAAACCGAGGCCCAGAGGGAGGGAGTGATATACTACGAGAGAAGAGCAAGTCTGTGCAGCTCCCGGTTTCTAGCAGCCCCCTGTCCTTGATCATGCTCTATTTGCTGAACGCATGTTACCCACCTGCAGGTGGGGCACGGAGATGGCACCGGGACCATCCCTCGGACCCTTGGCGCTCTGTGCTAGCCCCACCTACCCGTTTGGAGGCCCGCAGTCAGGCTGCCCAGCAAGCATGGGGAGGGAAGCAAAGTACCTCTCACTTTGGATTTTTAACTTATTGCACAGGGAAATTTGCTACCTCAGAAGGGGGTTGTCCCACAGCACTGTACAGTAACTCCAGCATGTCATGCTGCAATTACTGGTGGGCTCTGCAGGGTCAATGCATCATCTCTGGGTAGGGGGGCATCCCCCTTTCCCTTCCCCAGCCACTTGCTGCCCCTGACTTGGGTCCAGCTGCCTTGCATCAAACTAAACAAACAGATTCTGCCCGTGGAAGTGCTTGCACAGATGGGACCCTGGGTGACTGCTGTCACCCCTGGCAGAAAAGCAGATACATCCCTGGTTCAATCCTCTCTTCCCCTGGAGACAGAGACTCAAACACCACTTCAGTGTGGCTGCAGTGGGAGGGGGCAGGTCCCTCTCAGCTGCATGACAGGTGTTTTTGTTACTGCTGCTAGAAGGTGCGAGGGAAGCTCGCTCAAGGTTTTGCCGGTCACAGAGCCTGAGAGCAAAGCTGGTGCCCACAGCTGCCAGAACAAGTCCCTGCCAATGATACCAAAGTACTGTGGAAGCACGATGTTATGGGAGGCCCAGGTGCCCTAGGTCATCCCAGGACTCCCCTGAAAAGCCCCAGTCTTGTCATCACAACAAACAGGGCATTTCCCAGCTCCTGCCATAAATACTTGGTATTTATACTGCACTGTACAAACACTAGCTGACTCCCCTTCAACCTTTGCAAGGGAGATTCAAGTTTTATTAGACTCGCTTATGGGTCAGGGAAACTGAGGCACAGTGGTTACGTGGCTTGCAAGTTAACGGCTGAGCCAGAGTCAGACGTTCAGGCCTCCCAGGCCCGAGCTGGAGTTGCCCTCCAGCAGGAGGCCTCCCCAACACCGCAAAGTCAATGCCTGGCACAGTTCTAGCATTAGAGATGGAAGAGATCTACAAGGTCATGCAGCCTGTGGTCAACTCCCTCAGGCTGGGCCACATGGGGTCTGCAGAGGAGGGTGTGGGGTCAAAGCAGTGCATTCACCAAGGACTTTACACTACCGTAACAACTCTCCACCTGGAGCTAACCTCCCTTCAGGACCCAATGACCAGCATCAGTGCAGGGGGCAGGGCTTTGCCTTCTTGGCCACTGGCCTCATCCAATGCATCCTTGAAGACGTCTCACCCGCAAGGCCAGATTTCTCTCTCTGGACAGCTGCCTCCTCTCACTGGGCTGCTGGGTCAGGAGAGCTACACACAGATCCAGAAACCTGGATCTCTGTCCAAGCCGCAGTCGGCCAGCTCGGGAGTCCGAGACCCTCAGCCCAGGGCGTGCGAGGCCAAACCTGCTTCCATGCTACTCCAGTAAGCCACCCCAACTCTGGCCAGGGAGGGAACACACCTCTCTCTCCAGCAGGAGAATGGAGCCTCCACAGCCCATTCAAAGCTCATTGTCTGTGCCAAGGATGCCAATGGAAGTGCCAGTGGTGGTAGCTGTAGTAAAGCGGACACTTGTCCAGCAGGAACTGGATCTAGAACAATGACTTAATTCCCGACAGGCCACTAAAGAGCCATTAGGTAGGTGATCTACACGCTACAGACCAGGACTGGTTCTGAGATGAAGACCTGAGAGTGAAAAGTACTCTCTCTCTCTCTCTCTCTCTCTCTCTCTCTCATGAGCTCAGATTCATCCAAGCCTTCCTGCAGGCTAGAAATGACCCAGCTCCCCACTCCTCTTCTTCCACAATTGCTCCAAGCAAGCTGGAGCCCTGCCTAATGGGGCCCATAGCTATGATAACCCTAGTGCCCCCCTGCTCTGCTCTCTGTTGCCTGCTTCACAACACTGAACCCTTTTCCTCCACCCACCTAGCAGGGACTCAGGCCCTTGGGGCAGTTCAAGTCTGCCCCAGATTGGATAATGGACTCAACAGAAGTTCTAATACTGGCTCTGAAGACCCAGGTGAGCCAACCTCCATCTCACCTCTCCCTTCCTTCCCTACGTTCAAGCTTCTAGCCAGTGGTTTTCAATCTGTGGTCTGCAGATTCCTGGGCGCCCGCAGACTATGTCTAAGGGGTCCACAAAAGATGACTATGATCAATCAAAAGTATGTAAATACCCACACTGACAATTTGAAGGGGTCCCCACCTCCATTTGAAATTTTTTAAGCGTCCACAAATGAAAAAGGGTTGAAAACCACTGGTCTAGGTGAAGATAGGAGCACATGCCAAGGGGCAGGTGCCTTTGAAATTAAGGGTTGACAAGGACTAACTCAGGCCACGTGAAGACTCACACCTGTAAGGGAGCAGTATGGAAGGCAGGGGAGGACACATCTCTAGTAGAAAGCATGTGTGCCCTAGGCATTCAGGGGGAGCACAGCGGGTCTGTCCCCTGAGGAAGCATCGTACCCTTCTCCAAACACTCACAGTTTTCTCTGGGGAACTCGTACCCTGAGAGCCGCTTGCTTCTGTGACTGTCTTAGACCTCATGGCTCAGGACTGATAGCCTGTGGAGTGCAATACAAATAATACACAGCAGCTGCGAGATCTCAAGTGCAGTTCTGGGCCTGCAGATACTGGAGCTGCTCCGTGGTCTTCCTAGATCTGACCATCCCCTTGCTGCCGCTTTGTGGGCCCAGTGCTCCCACGGCCTGTTGACCTGGGTGGAAATGCACCAGCAACTCCTGAAGCAGCTGGGCTGTAGCAATGGAAATGGGTTTCACCCTTTAAGGTTGGTTAGTGCATATTAACGGAAGCCCTGGCCTACCCCGCGGTAACCGCAAAGTCTCATGGTGCTTTGCCCTATGTACCGTGTGTACTGATCATATAGAAAACAGTTTCCAGTAGAAGAAAATGGAAGACGGGGAAAGGGATTCTTTGCTGTCGCACAAAGAGTTCAGCAAGGGGTCGATGGCTTTAATCTCTCTCATAAATAAGCGCTCCTCAATACATGTCCTTGTAGATCTCCTGCAGGAGTGGGTGCAGTGAAGTTTCTGTCTCTGTCTTCTTGATCTTCTGCACCAGCTGTGCATGCTCTGTTACTAGCTGCCGCAGGTCAGCCATCTTCTGCAGCAGCTTGGGGAAGAGGTACTGGGCGTCAGGGTGGTTGGTCTGCAGGTGGAACTCCAGGGCTCGGAGGATGTTGTCCTGTATATCCTCCACCAGCTTCACGTTCATCAGGCCAGGGCGGTCTGTAGAAGAGAATGGACACAGCTTAAAGCATAGCCCAAGCATGACTTTCATTAAAATGAGTGGTTCTCAATCTTTTTAGGCTGAAGGCACCTCTCAGCGAGTGTCCCTTCTCTTTTAGCTTTTGCTTATTTCTTGACTACAGAAAAATAATAGAGCAGTTCTGTTGCAAAGAACTTGAAAAGCCTGCAGCAGGGCAGAATGTTTTTGACCCTGTGGATTCTTATTTGAAATCTCTGGGTTCATCCTGTGAATCACATGTCGGTGTTTGCACACCTAGCAGCGCAAAGACCTTAAGGAATGCTTTGATCCCTTTGCACGGCACCCTTAAAAGGATCTTGTGGGGCTGGCTTTTTTTGAGAATCACTGTATTAAACATTAGCCACGGGGGAGCACACAGGGTACTCCTAACCAGCCTGCCCAAACTTATGCACCGAGTCAGCGTCAGAGAAGAAGCCAGAAGTCCTTGGTCCCTAAACAACCCATCACAGCATGTTCTGGGCACGGTGGCTTTAACCCCATTGCTGTATTTCTCACAGCCTCACCTCATGGTGGTGACAGGAAACACCAAGGTGTGTATAGCCAGTGCAGCAGAGAAGCTGGAAGGCTTTAATTTCAGGTCTACGCAATTCTCCTTTTGGTGAATTCACCAGATTCAAACCCCAGCTCCAGCCAGCAGATCACCCGCCCAGCAGCAGGGTCTAGCTCCCCTCAGCAACAGCTTCACATCAACCCCACAACCTGCCAAGGGGTCTCCATGCTCCTCCCCCAGCAATCATGCCACCCACATGGCTACCAGGCCTAGACTCACCTCCACACAGGATTATGGCAGCCACAAACAGAGCCAAGTCACTGTCGTCCAACTCCAGCGAGTTGAACTTCACAGCAAACTCGAACTTGGGCTCCATGATCTCGTTGAAGGGCTTGCGCAGGCTACGCAGGAACTCACGTGTCACAAACCCATTTCCGTTGGCCACTAGAAGCCCGTCCTTGTTCATGATAGAGGCCAGCATGGCAAAGATGGCCTCATGCACTCCATACTTCAGTAGAGTCACTTGGTCATTCAGGTAGAGGCCAACAAAGCTGGGGATGCTCTTGGCAAATTCCGTGAGCTCCCGCACAGTCTCCACAGTGGTGCACTGGCAGCGATAGAAGACGTGGACTCCGATCTCTTTGTATGGGGGGATCCCATTCACCAGCTGTTTCCACACCAGCCCCTTTTCTGCCTGCCACAAGGTGTCCATGTCGTGGATCACAAAAGGCTACGTGAAAGAGAAGTGAAAGGTGAGATCTCTGCCCAGGGCTTTAAAGTCCCAGCTATACCAAACACACTGATCTGTCTCTGATATCGAAGGCAATTCAGAACACTATCCTATTAATTAACATAATAGCATAAGAACTGCTATATACTGGGTCAGACCATAAGTCCATTTTGCCCAGTCTCTGGGTAAGACAACGGCAGAGAGCAGATGCTAAAAAAGGGAGAGCGAACAGGGTACGATCAGGTTTTTTCCCCACTCTGTCCCTCTCTCATTTGCAGCCTCCAGCATTTAAGGTCTTGGAATTTCTAATTCAAAGGCTGTATTCCTAGCTCCCATGCTCAATAGCTACTGATGCCCCTTTCCTCCAAGGCTGTGTCTAATCCCTTTTTGAATCTGGCTAAACTGTCAGCTTCCGCAACATCTGGTGCCCACAAATTCCATGCTTCAAAGACATGATGTGTGAAAAAGAACTTCCTTTTGTTAGTTTTAAACTTACTACCTACTAGTTTCATTTTGTGACCCCTAGTTCTTGTTTTGTGAGAGACAGTAAATAGTAACTCCATTTACTTTCTCTTTGCCATTTAATATTTTGTACACTCTTATCATGCCCTCCTTCAGATGTCTCTCTTAACTGAACAGGCCTGGCCTCTTTAGTTTCTCTTCACATGGAAGACTCTCCATACCAGTCATCATCCTTGTCCCCCTTCTTTGTACCTTCCCTACTCCTTTCTATTACCCCTGATATCCACAGTATCTCTTTGCCTCCTGCTTTCAAGGAATATGTAGCCCATGGCGGGAACCCAGTGATAAGAAGAGTGATGGATCATGTGGGCGTTTCTAGGCAGCATCACACAGCCACTCGCATGGAGTGAGCCTGTGCTCTGAGGATGGTCACCCTGCTCCTGGTTAACCAGCAGCAACGCTGGATGCAATAAAGCCCACTGAGTCACTAGCCTGGAGATGCTCACCTAGCCTATTTGCTGGCCAAGTTACTGTGGGGGTGCTTCCCTGCTGGTGTTTTCTGGGCTGCACACTGCGCTGCTGCAGCCAGATCCTTGGAAATCCTGCCACAGCATGAGCAGCACTGCAGCACTCCATGCAGCTGAAGATGCTCATTTGCTCCTGTGTTAGATTCTTCTAGTGCTGAAACCCAAGACTGAAAGGGATAACCACTACTTCCGGGAACCAGGGCGCTCCGAGATGCCTACATGTGGACTGGGTCGCTCATTCAAGGGTTTAACCATTTTGCATAGCTCCCCAATTCTGCTTCAGTTGCTCCCGGGTCAACCTTGCTAATGTAGGCACTTGGAGAATTTACCCATGCTTATCTGGCAATTCCTTTTCAATCACAGACTCTACAGAGATATCAAAAGGGGAACTGCTGCCATCAGGCTGATGCTCCCACTATAACAACCCTGCCATGATGAAAAGCAGCTTTTGCTGGGGGGAGGGGATGGGGTAGGTAAAAGGGAAGGCCTGAACAGCTACGATAAATACTGAGCAGGGTTTCCCAGCTCCAGACCCAGCACACTACATGAGTTCTTATAAACAGGGCTCACTTTGCCCTCAGAGCCGACGGGCACATTTTAACATGAGCACCACACTGGGCTGTGTTTCTCAACAAGCAGACATTTTCCCCTCACACCTGGCGAAGAGGCGAGCGCCTTCTGCCTCGGTGCCTTACAGGACAAGTCTCAGGGCCTGGCCCACTATTCAGGTGGTTCATCCAGTAGGGAGATCACAGGATCAAATTTCTGGCCTGGTCTGATCACAGCAGCATTAGAAATACAACTCCAGTGCCAAACACTAGAGAGTGAAACACTAGCACGAAGGTTGCCCCAGGCAGGCAGTACCTGTGGGCCTGATCCTGAGGTATTAAATGCTTCTGATGGCCCCTGCCTTAAGGTGAAGATGGCTGGCCTAGAGCACTGGCCCGCTGCAGCCCACCTAGAGCACTCACCGGGGTGCTGCTGGCCTTCCCAGTCAGGATGCCTCTTGCCTTCTTTTTGGTCATGTTGAAGTTCTTCAGGTAGGCATTGTAGATGTGCTTGGAGAAGGCCTTAAGGTCGGCCACCTGCGGGTTCTGGCAGCTGATCGCACTGGCTGTCAGCCCCGCCACCAGCTTCCTCTTCTCCGCCTCTGGCATGCGGCCAAAGCGGATGGCTGTGACATGACAAAATGGGCACCATAAGGCACTCTGGGAGATGACAACAAGGGACCAATCAAGAAGAACACACATATCTTCAGGGCAACTGGGATGCCACTCACCAGCAGCAAGGGCTCTGGGTATCTGGGAGCTTTACTACGAAGCTACAGGGGCCCCTGGAAGATTCGAGCCTGTGGCTCAGTGCCACACTACCACTATTTCCCAGCAAGACCCCTGTTCAGAGCTACGCTAGAAGTGCTACGGAATAGTATGGGCTCCCCAGAGACCTGTTTCTTGGACAGGCTCTGCCACGACTGAGGGGAAGACGATGCTTGTGCTTTTGATTATTGTGTTTTTGGACAGAAGACAGAAAAGCCATCTGTGCTGCTTCTGCCAGCCCCATACGTGGAAAGGAATGGAAACCACCCAGGGCCCACGGACAGCACGCAGTCCAGGAACAAACAGCAAAAAAGCAATTCCTTGGTTCAGCAGCCAACACATGACGTGCACTGCAAAGGAAGGGCTCCCAAGCCAGGGCTCCTCCTGCTACAGACTAAGAAGCTCAGCAACCAAGGGGTAGGTTGTGGTGTAAGCACTTTATTTGGAGGACTTGATTCCCTGGAGCTACAGACCTAAACCAACTTGGCCTCTGCTCTGGGTTAGCACTACAGGCCAGATCCCAGCCTCCTGCATATCCCCTACGTGCTGCTCATGAGGGGATAACTGAGCAGTGAGCAGAGATTCTCTTGCACAGGAGAATCCCTGCTTGTTGTACAACAGACAGCTCTCTGCCTTCTACTTCTGGCCACATCTTTCTTAGCATGCGTGGCAAGGGAAGCAGGGGCATGGTGGGAGTAAGCTGCACTGGGAGGACTTTGCCTGCTGGAATAGCTCCAAATTACCCCTGCCAGCGTGAGGAAGGACAACTGTAAAGCTTCTTCGATTTGTTTTTGGGGCCAAGCTGGCCTCCAACTGCTCCTGGGATGAGAAAGGAAACGGAGCTGAAAGCCACTCACCCCCTGCCTTGCTTCTCAGGACACCAAGCACAACTCAAGGCCATGGGTGGCTCCAGCTCTGTGTGCCCAACAGTGCTTTTCCCAAAAGCAGGACACTTGCTCTGGTGGTCTTTCCCTGGCCCGGCGTCTTGTGTGTGTGGCTGCTGCCCCCCTTGGGGACAGCTGCGCTGCAGGGCAGCGTGTGCACAGCCAGTGAGGCACTCAGAAGAGGAAGGCTCTCTGGAAGGCAAATGCTAATTGCTATTTGCTCTTTGGGTGCCTAGACCATCTGCTGATGCTGCTCTGAAGGCACCATGGAAGAGGCACGGCTTCAATTAGCAGAGACGGCCCCCACCCTACCACACTCCGCTACAGAGCACAGGTTCCTGGAGGCATCTCTTATTTGAGGCCTGCCTAGGGAGCATTGGCCTGGAGAGCATAGGCTCCCAACCTGCTGGAGCCATCAGCAATACTGAGCGCTCAGTCAGAGATGCCTGAAAGGCGGCAACAACCAAAGGGCCTGATTTCCAGGGGATGAACGAAGGGGACTCCTGTTGGGTTCCTACAATCCCTAGGCAATTCTGAATACTACACACAGGTGAGGCTCCCCCCCACCCAGACACCACCCCACTACCCTTGAGGCTATGGGGGCCTCACCATTGTGCGACATGCCCAGGGAGAGGCATTTCTGGAAGCGGCAGTACTGGCACTTGTTCCGATTCTTCTTCTGGATCTTGCAGTTCCGTTCACACTTCTCGTACTCCAGCTTCATGCGGATTGTTCGGCGGAAGAAGCCCTGTGGCAAGGGTGGGGAAGAGAGCAGGGGGAAGAACAGCACCATTAGTCAACAGGGCTTCAGAACTAGCTGAGCCCTACAGTGCCCCAAGCTCAGAGTGCCTCGGACCCTCTTACAGGTTCAGGGTGGGGTGGAGGTGCAGGCTGCCGAGCCAAGAGTGATGTGATTTCAGGTGATCTCAGAACAAACCAAACATCTATCACAAGGGGGGGGGGAGGGGGAGGGAACGGCTTGCCAAAAGAGAGAGATGTTTCGTTTGTGGCTGTCTCTATCTTGCCTGTTGCCGGCAGGGGGAGACAAGCAAGCAAGCAACAGCATTCCAAGTCCCAGCCGCTGCCAGCATTTCCTGAGGAATGTTTGGCAGCCCCCAGATGTCTACTGCAGCCCCTCTGGCATCTGCTGCGGGGGAAGGAATTTTATAATCATGTCCAGGCATTGGCCAAACGACCCTACGGCAATAACTATCCACGCTTGCCGCTGACCCATAGCAGAGATCAGCCAGGGAACATCCTGAAAATCTGGCCCAGTGTCCTCACTGTGATAAAAGATTTGCTGAATGAAGCACAATACAAGGGGTGAGAACCGAGGGGATGCACAGCTGGGAAGGCTCGTGCTGCGCACAGCTCTGCGCTTTGGCTCTTGCCTCTCTTCCAGACATACTTCAGCCCCTTTCAGTACTGCCTGCCCTCTTTTACCCATGGATCAGGCCTTAGAATGGTATTTGCAATCAATTATTACTGCCTCCCCACTTTGCTACACAACAAAATGCCAGACCAAAAGCCCAACCTGTTACAAAGTTGGTGGCTTCAGATTCAACTCTCTCAGTTAACAGACGGGCCCCCCGCCTTTCCCATTAGACAGAGCTTAAACACTGCATGCACCCCATACCTTGCAGCCTTCACATGCGTGGACTCCATAGTGAAACCCCGACGCTTTGTCTCCACAGACCCTGCACTCCACGTTCAGCATCCCAGAGGATGCATCCTCGCAGCCCATCTGGAGCTGGTCCGACAGGGATGGAGAGGAGCTCTGGGAAAGGTCTACAGGCAAACAGAGAGGCAAACTGGAGGGTCCCTAGCCTGTGACAACAGGCAGATAGATGCTTGCAATTCTGACAGCAGGGCAACCAGGCAAGAGAGGCCTCTCTTCAAGAGGCCAGAGCCCTCAGATCATGTTTGGACAGTCAGGTCTGTAGATTAGGGATTGGCTTTAAGTAAGGCGCCCCATGCCATGTCAAGCATGCGACTGGCACCAAGCAACAGTTTTCATATACCACCAGAATGCCCACCTGCATGGTATTTTCTTCCTTTCTCTATCTGCATTCAGGCTGGATTTAGCTCCCCTTAAAACTTAGGAACCTAAAGTTGTGTGTAGCACTCTAACTTTCCTCTCCCACTGCTCAGTTAATGGTACCTCTTTAGTGGTAGGATTAAGCTTCTCAGGAACTTGGCTCTCAACCAATCCATTCAAAAAAAAGAGAAAGATTAAAACTAAACTCCATTCACAGGGAAGATCCTCTGCCCTTTGCAGCTTAGTGCAAAGAAAGAGTCTGATGCCCAGACAATATGGCAGTAGCCAATGCCCCTTCCTTCAGAGGAGGGCAAGTTTCCCCCACCATTTCAGGCACATCATTGAGGGGGGAAGAGATTCTTTCCTGACATGAGGTTAGATGCAGCACAGGAAGGGATCCCTCTAACTTTGCTGTGGAAATCCTGGTCCTAGCTGTACAGAGCTTCTCTCCATTTTCAGCATCTTACTCCTTCAGGCTGCAAGACTCGTTTCTTTGTGCAGGTATTTCCCCTTTCCTGGAAAGCCAGCACCCCACCATTTCCCATGCACATCTGCTGTGGGCCCCAGGGAGCCCGTCTAACTTACCTGTGTAGCTGCTGGAAGGCAGTGAACTATCCGGTCCTCCACTTGTATCCAAGGCTCCACCTGCTGCTGTCACTGCCTTTTCCTCTTCTTCCTCCTCTTCCCTGACCTCAGGTACTTCCTCCTGTAGCTGTTCCATAACTGATCACCCCTCAGTGCCAGGACTGCAGCCCCTGTCATAGCTCTGGCATCATCCGTGTCTGTTTGGAGATGGACCCTACCAGGCTGTTCCCACTAGCCTGTGGACACACAGAGGGGTGCAATGCAGGGCATCAGCATTAAGACAGCCTTCACACTGAACTACATAGCAGCTGGGACGAAGAGAGGACAAGCTCAAATCCTGCTGGCCCCACTCTAGCTTCTGCAGCTAGCCAGGCAGGGAAGCAGGGACCTCTGCCAGGTCATTGTTACAGCCAGGAATCAGCAACTTTATGCTCCAGCCCGTGATTCTCACCCGTTCCAATACGTTTTGTTCAGGAAGGTCCTGTCATGAATTCCAGGACAACAAGCAACTTCTAATTGGATTCTCATGTAAAGCCTTGGCTCCACACCAAACCAGGAGGTAGCAATGTAGCTCACTGCCATGCAGAGGACCAGAGTGCAAGACGCTGGCCCCATCCCTCACCTGCAGGCCAGGAGGGGCTAGGAATTCTGGGGAGAAGTTACACACACACGCACACACACACACACACTCTCTCTCTCTCTCTCTCTCACTCTCTCTCTGGGCTGCAGGTCTAATAAACTGCTCTTGTTGGGTTGGGAGCTGGATCTAATGGCCCTTGCCAGGAAAAGTGATTCAGGATCCTGCCCCAGCCTTGTCCATGAATATTCAGATCTGCAGAATCCCAACCAGAGCTGCAGGGCAGGAATTAAGCAGGCAACTAAAGGCCCTTGGCTTTGGAGCCTCCGAATAACAAACACTGCTGCAGCCCTGGGCTGAGCCAGCCACAAAGACAGAGACCTTGGCTCAAAGATAAAGGCCCAGGACTCTTCCACTTAGTAGGCTTAGGTCAAAATTGGGTGGGTGGGGATGGACTGAGAGCTTTAATGATGGAACTAAGACAGCGAGGAGAAATCAGACCCAAGGTGCATCAGCCTAGAGTTTGGAAGACCAAGACTGAACGACTGCTCTCAGCCCAATGGCTGCCTACAAGTAACGTCTCTGCCCCGGCGACACACAAGTGTCAGCTTCCTGCGGGCCTCGCAGCTCTACTGGGATCATGCTGCGAGCGCCAGCCCTCCTAGTGCTGTGTGTTTATTTCTATTCAACATGTTGTAACTGGCCCCCATTCCTCTGCCAAAAGCAAGCTGCTTTAATTTTTTCCTGTTGCTCCACACAGCTGCTGAACCACACTCGACCACAACCAACAGGAGCCACTCTACAATCCAGCTAGTGTCTTCATCTCAGCCTTCCCAAGACAACATTTGCTCACTAGTCCCTCATCCCCACAGCCTGCCCCTCCTTCGGTCTCAAGATTTACTTCCACTGCAACACGCCCTCGATAAGAAACTTGAGATGACTCGGCAGTCGCGTGCGATCTTCAGCAATGCGTGTGCAGTCACATATCCACTTGCCTCCCAACCCCCCGTATTTACATCTCTAGCTCACGTGGGTTTCTAAATGCTGCTCACAACACCCCTCCTGACTTTCACCCTATGATCAATCCTTGTCTCTCAAGCACACTCCAACAGCCTCCAGTTCAGACGGCTTGGGAGATGGGTCACTCATGCAAGAGCCCTACCTCAGGTCCTACCGCCTGAGACAACTCCAGCTCCAACCCCAACCTACCCATGGAAATCCACCACTTCAGCTACCGGTGCCATCTTAGAGCAGTTTTGTTAAAGCAGTGAAACTCAGCATATGGAGTTCCCCCACACCCCCTCCCGGGGAACCTCAGAAAAGCCAAGGGCTGGAGGAAGCATGGAGATGGAGATCCCTTAGATGGGAACATGACTGAGGCATGCTGGCAGGGCAGCAAAGGGAAGCTTGCCCCAGTCCTTGCTGTGCTGTTTGTCCTTTGCATGAATGGGTAAACCATTCATGTACAGAAATTGGACCAGTCTGAAGAGCTGAACCTCTCACAGTGTAGCCCCAGGCTTTGCTCAATGCTCCCTGGAGGTCTGGGTTGAGCTGGGCACTACACTTCTTCCACCATGAGGAAAAATCCTGACTCTGATGGACAGCGTCCTGCCCCCTCTGGTCCTGCTGCTGGGGTGGAAGACAAGAAATCCAGCTAGTCTGCAAGTCACTCAGCTGGCACAAGGCAGCAGCACCCTAAAGTTGCTTGGGCTGCAGCACCCAGGGAAGCCACTTACATGACTAGTGCCCGAGTTAAATCGTAACCTAGTGCGACTTGCTGGCAGCTCTTCCTAGGGGTGGAGGGATATCATTCGCTGGTGTCCTTTGCTGGATGGCAGCATGGTGGCCTGCAGCTTGTTGGTTTAATCTTTTACTTGGCAGAGCCCCACACCCAGCTGTGGCACTTAGGCAGCATCCAGGCACACTGCACGAAGTAAGTCACAGTTCACAGGTGAGGGCTAAGATCTGCAAGAGCAGGGAGCAATAGACGGCACGGAGGGACAAAGCGCGAGTCACCCCAAGGACACCGCCCAAGAGCCTAGTGCACTCTATGACCAAGGCGCTTCTCCGAGGGAGCTGGCGCTCAGCATATGAGACCAAGTTAGGAAGCCTGAAATATCAAGCCCCTGTTCAGCAAGAGGTCCTCAGCTCTAGGGATCCCAACACCCGAAGGGAAGAAAGCCAACATCTCCCTCTGCCTCAAGGTGTAGCTTCACACACTTGTCTATTTTGAGGGGCTGGGGAAGGTGCATTCCAGGTTCCTAGGAAGCATAATTACCTTGTTCTCATTCACGGCACAGCCCTGCCGAGACAGGACAACATATGTTCCTTGACAAGTGCACAGCGCTCCCTGTCAGTGCCCCATCAGGAACACTGAGGGACCATTCACATGCTGTGTTATCCTTGGCATCCTCTCACACACCCTGCTAGGCAGAATATGGCACACGCAGAGGAAAAACTATTCACCGTAGCGTGCGTGTAATGAGCTGAATCTTTTTTACAATGTCTATGTATATACATATATTTCTGTATAAACAAATGCACAAGCTTCAGGAAAACCCTGTCGCCTGGAACGGCAGCTGGTGGGAGCTTGGGATGTTTGTGCTAAGAGAAACTAAGAGTCAGCAGTGGAAAATCCACACACACAATCGCATTATTCAGCCTCTTATTAGCCCCCCCTGGCCCCTTGGACCCATCAGGGAGGGCAAGGCGAGACCACTCATTTGAAATGGCGTGTGCACGCAGCCCCCCTCATCTTCATCATCTTCACAGCATGCTGCCATTGGAATAACACTGGCACATTCCTCCAGGTGCGGCTCTGACTTGCAGTAATTCATACCTTTTGGCACTCTCTGAAATAACACTGCACATCACTGCTGGCTGGCTGGGCTGGGTAGGCCCTGCCTGCACACTGAGGCAGGGGGAAGGCACCCTCCTTGCCCATGGCTTTCACCAGCCCTGCTTAGAGAACTTGACCCAAGTCCTCTTGCTCTAAGGTAAGTGTTGCTGGTGTGAATATCCCTGTGAAGGATGCTGGGCTGACAGCCTTGGGGACAGAGGTCCTTCATTTACCCAGAGCCCCAGGACAATGAAGGGGACAACCCAGCTTCCAACCCACTCTGCTTCACTTGACATGCGAGAGGAAAACAAGCCCTTTAGTCAGAGGACAAGGCAGTTTGCTGCAGCCTAGTCAGTCCCTGGTCTCTGCGGAGACTCAGGTGCCATTCAATACAAGGTCCAGTGGCAGCTCTTGAAGTCTGCACACATTCTTTGAGATCCATCACACCAAGTTCATTAGAGCCACTGAAAAATAACTTGCAGTGCTTACCAATCTGAGCTGGATAGAAGCAGGCAACTTAGAGGCATAGTATATGGGGAAGCTGAAATTAGTGTACACTGCTGAGAATAAGGCAACCCAAGCTCTTCCTCTGGGGTTTAAGAGTGGTCTCTATGCAAGCATGGACAATTCACTACCCATCTCTCCGCCTCAGTTTAAAGGATCTGTCCCCAGTCTTGAATGTTCTGAAGTCTATGCAAAAAAAAAAAAAAAGAAAAGAGGAGAGTAAAAAGATTGTGATATATTATTACAGTTACAATATCCCAAAGCCCAGGTGTTTCACCTTGATCAGAGGAAGTGCCACAGAACTGTTTATACAGCCTGTATTTCTCCTTCATTATTTCCCTGCATTCTGTACAGTTACAGAGGGGACAAAAACGACATTAACCTTGGACCTGCTCAAGATGCATCTGTGGATGCATGACAAGGTGTGGTTGGCCTTCCTGGCTGCATCCCCACCCTGCCAGCCCATGTTCATCTTGGCATCAAAGATGACTCCAAGATCCTTTTCTGTCTCTGCACTGATGAGAAG
The DNA here is from genome assembly GCF_001723895.1 of Crocodylus porosus. Classification (NCBI taxonomy): domain Eukaryota; kingdom Metazoa; phylum Chordata; order Crocodylia; family Crocodylidae; genus Crocodylus; species Crocodylus porosus. The sequence continues at coordinate 5,211,722 of NW_017728935.1, read as the reverse complement.
GGAGTTCCCCAGCCTGTAGGTATGGTGCTGGTGCTTCCTCCCCAGGTGCA
>NW_017728935.1:5175575-5211302 GCF_001723895.1 Crocodylus porosus | reverse complement strand
TGGCCCTCTTCCAGTCCTCTGGCACCACACCAGAGCACCGCGAGTGCTCGTACAGCCGTGCCAGGGGTCCCGCAATGACCCCAGCTAATTCCCTCCGCACTCGGGAGCGGAGATCCTCCGGACCAGCTGATTTGAATACATCCAGTCCCTCCAGAAGTTCCCTGACTAGATCCTCTCTGACCCTTGGCCTGGGTGCGCCTCCCCTGGGGCCTGAGTGGGGTCCAGTGAGAGGGCTGATCTGGTCCCTGCTCAGGAAAATGGAGTCAAAGAAATCGTTAAATAGGTTAGCTTTGTCGTCTGGCGTGACGACCAGATTTCCTAGCATGTCTTGCAGGGGCCCCACGTTACCCGGTACCTTCTTTTTGCCCCCTATGTATTTAAAAAAGGACTTCTTGTTGTCCTTGATCCAGGAAGCTAGTCCCAGTCCCTGACTGCCCCCCTGCAGCCCTGAGCAACCACAGTATAATCCTTCCTGGGGGTGGCCTCTCTCTGCCATTGGGTGTGCACCTCCCTTTTAGCTAGGAGACATTTCCAGATGCTTTTGGTGAGCCATGGGGGCTTTTGCGTCCTCCTGCTCCCTTTGATCCGTGTTGGGATTACCTCCCTTTGGGCTTGGAGGATCCTCTCCTTAAGGAACGACCACTCTTCTTGGACACCTGGCTCCCCTCCCCTCCGGGACCTCCGTGCTTCCCCGACTAGCCTCCTTAGCTTCTCGAAGTCCGCCCTCCTGAAATCTAGGGCTGCTGCCTTGCTGCAGGCCTTTGCCGCCTTGCGCTGGATAGAGAATCCCAGCAGGCGATGATCGCTGTTGCCCAGGTGGTCGAGCACCGGCAGCCCCCTCACCAGGTCGTCGCCCGTGGCCAGCACCAGATCCAACAAGACATCTCCCCTGGTGGAGCTGTGCACCTCCTGGGTTAGCTAGAGGTCCTGCATTTGGGCTAGGAACCTACGTGAGCAGTCAGACCTGGCTGAGTGCTCTTCCCAGCAAATGTCTGGAAAGTTCAGGTCACCCACGATGACCACGTCCTTTGACCTGATTTGAGAGATACCTACCCACCAGCAGCTCCCCTCTGTAATGCTGATGCCCCTGCCACTCATGGCCCAATGTGCACTAGTGGGTCTGTCACATGGGAGGTGAAGGATAATCAAAAACAAAGAAAGGTATGTTTTCTCCATCTCTGCTGGCACCCAGTCAAGCTGGCGCCTTTCCGTCTAGCATCTAAACATACAGGGTGCGAGAGGAACTTGAGGAAGGGAGATGACAAGGGAGGAGCCCCTACAGACAGCAGCTCTAGTGTCACACAGGACGGCATCCCAGAATAACAGGAGATTCCTGTCCATTCTACACTAGCACTGGGCTAAGGGTGAAGCACTGGGTGAAGGGTGTGGCTACATTATGGGAAGATGCCCAAGTCTCTAGCTATGATCTCAAGACCATCCCTAAGCCTCCCTGCACCCCATTTCCTGACCTGTGAACAGAGGAGAAGCTCAGGACCCCAGAGGAAAAAAACAGGAGAGAAGAGCCACATGACTCCTGACCTTCCCCATCCTCACTGGAGCCATCTCCTGCAGTTGTGGTTAAGCAGTGGGCAGCTCGGGGAAAACCACTCACCTTCTCTCCATTCCCACGGCAGCCTCAAACGAAGCTGGCCACAGAATCGGACAGAAGCCCAGCGATCCAAGCTTCTCTCCTCTCTTCCCCAGCTCTCAGTGAGGCTGCAACAGCTCATAATCTCACCCCTGGAACCACCACTGGACCCCACCCTGCAAAGGGTGGAGCTTTCTGCAGAGCAGGGATCAAGGAAGGGGAGTCTCAAAACAAAGGGACAAACAAACCAAGGAGTGAGCAAACCGGAGATAAGAAAGAACAGATCCAGCTATTAGGGGAGAGTAAACAGGAGGTAGAAAGCTGAGTAGAGGGGACTATGTCAGGCATGGAAATAAGAACAGGAGTTCTGGCAATGCATAACACTTCCCCAGGAAGGCAAAAAAAGTACCAGACTCTTTTGAGCGCTATCTGGAGTCCTGGTTTCACTGAGGTAAGTGGTAAGAGTCCCATTGACTTCAGAAGGACCAGAATCTCACTGGGTGTTAAAACTGTCTGCAGCTCACACCCTGGAAGAGCAGCATCTGAATTTTGAAGCTACCTTTAGGCTGCACACAAGCTGGAAGCCCGATGAGGAAGTGCCCATTTCCGTTCTAGTGTACAGCAAGAGAAAAGGCCGACTGATGTTAAGGGGAAACCCAATTTCTCACTATTAAACCAGCCCAGAATGCATCACCAGCACATCATCATGAGGAAGGTAAGTGCATAACAATACATGCATGCCCTAGGAGCAAGAACAAGGAAGTGCTAGTAATTATGAGATGTTTGCCTGCAAATCCACAAAGTGAAAATCCGAGTCCTCCAGATACGGCTTTATGGCCAAAGAAGTTGAACAAGAACATTTATCTACATTCACAAAAGCAGTTACAGGCCAAAAACAGGTCTCTACCCAGGAGGGCATGTCAGCAGCTAGCACTTTTGTCTCTGATTACAAAACTGTACCTAAAGGCAGAGCTGTCATTGTCCCTGCCTTCAGCAGCTGGGGAGTTTTGGACAGAGCAAAGGAGCAAAGCTATTTGTAAATATATTGCTAAGTGTTTGTAGATATTTGGCACATACTGAATCCAGGATTCCATATGCTATATGTGCTGGACTAAGAAAATTTCATTGGCACTGGTTAACAATGATGATTAACAGAAGTCCTTTGGGTAATGTGACAATCCTAAGTTTGGGATGATCCGCCCCCATCACCACATTAATATGAGCTCCTTCTGTTTTCACAGAACATTTCTTGTAAAACCCAACTCCCTTTCTTCAGTGCACAGACTGGTTTGGGAAAGGTAACTAAGGTGCAAGAAAACAGGATAGACAAACATATAAAACTGTTTTTGTTCCCAAAACCCCAACACTCCTTTGTCAGCTAACAAACTTCCAGCACTCTTGCATCTGTGTGCTCCCTTCACCCACTTGGAAGTCTGACACCTAAATTAGACTAAATTGCAATAAGCTGCAGTACAGGAGCAGCCACTGTGACAGTCAGAAAGACCTGCCATCAGTATTTCCATTATACCGCCTCTTCAGCACTAAACCTTACTTGGTCATTTTTTCCCCTTAAAAAGTTCTTTGGGATACAGTTGTAAGCACCATCAAATAGTTCCTGTGCTGGTTGCTTTCCCCTTCTCAATAAACAAAGCAGTTTAAAGGAGCAGCAAGGACACAAACATCTGACGGTTTGCAGTGATTTTTGTGTGCTTCTTATTTTGTGCATCTTAACACATGAACTTACGAATATTTTAAGCTGCTTATAGCTGCACCTTAATAATGGCAGCGTATCACATTATGGGCACGTATCTGAAAGCTCTCCTAGCAGCTAAGAAATAGCTGCAGAGGTTCCTCAAGTGTCTAAATCAGTGGTTTTCAACCTTTGGTCCCTGGGGGTCTGCCGACTATGTCTAAGGGATCCATGACAGAAGACTATGATCAATCAAAAGTATGTGAATACCCACACTGACAATTCAAAGGGGTCTGTACCTCCGTTCAAAATTTTTTAGGGGTCCACAAATGAAAAAGGCTGAAAACCCACTGGTCTAAATAAAGACCTCAGAGAAAAATAATAAGCCTCCATCCTTCCCCTAGGAATCCCAAAGCAGTTTACAAAAGTTAAGGTACAGACGGAGGTAATGAGCGTATCAGTATTAAATGATAGTGGTATAACCTGCCTGCATTCTTCTGTAGCAACAACCACTGTGACTTTAACCCCACTTCATACTGGGTTTAGCTCACATATCACTACAGGAGAGTGCCGATGTGACAGCTGACTTGCTCCCAAACAGAAACCCCCCCCTTAGCCACTTTAAAGAGGAAAGACGCATTTTTGCACAGCCTTAGTGATCTGATCCTCAGAGTCTCCAGGAAATAGGTTAGCATTACCTCCATCTTACAGAGGACGAAACCCACACAGTGCATGGTTAATGGCCTGATTTTCAGAGCTTGGGAGCGGAGAGTGCCCAGTGATTTCAGTGAGCACTGAAGCCTTAAAGACAGTTCCCTCTGCCGCCCGTCACTTGCCTGGGTGCAAGTCAGTGGTGGAGCCAGGAACAAAGCCCGGGGAATTACTGACCCTCAGCTCCCAGCTTCTTCTAAAGTTAGACCATGTTGCAGTAGCTGGCCCTGGAGCCACTGGCTTCCCATCCTGTTCCAGCTACCACTCTTCCTTCTTCTGAAGAGCATCCTGCTATGCACTTCAGTTGCACTTGCTCTGGGAATCCCCAGGACTCCTCCACCCGAACGCTACTGTGAGAAAAAACACCCAACATGTCATATGCTTATCAAAGGCAGAATACTCAGCTGCAAGGTGGCCGCTACATCCTGAGCCCACTGAGTTAAGCCCCCAGATGCCGAAGGAATCCCAGAGCAGCATGTAGGTTTGCATGCTAATTTGCTTGTAGGCAGAGAGTGATCGTGAGTGCCATCTGCCACGAGCACTGACAGACCAACAAGTCAGAAAAGCTGTGAGGTCCAGGCTTCCGTCCCAAGGGCACTCCAGTTCTTTGACCTTCTCCCTAGTGCAGCTTTATGATATGCTTATCTGGCTCAGATGAAGTTCAAGCCTAGACGGGAAGGAGCAGGGCGCTGCCTAAACAGCAGCGATCGTGTTACTGCCAATTATTCAGGCCATGTGATAGGGCAAGAGAGCTCTCCTCACTCACCAAACTGAGTCATTGGTCTACTGTACATTTCACTGGAATCCGCCTGCTTCCTGAAAACCAACCGTGACAGACAGAGTGACAGAGCGAGCTGGATTTTCTCTTTTCACAGGGGAACTCAAGTGGGCAAAAGGTTAGGACACTGTGCTGCACTGCTGGTGGAGAGAAGCAAGGAAGCAGGGTCCAAAAGAAACCCTCTGCTCTCTTCCCTCTGAAGGGTTTCTTTGGCTGGCAGGAGCTCCTGCACAGTGGGACACACAGCTCCTAGACCTGTAATCAGATGCAGGTTCCAATGCTCCCACTGCCTGCCTTGCTTCTGGCAGTCTAGGCACTCCCCTGCCACAGCCTAAACCAGAAGCCCCTGACCCCATCAAGCCATCATAATGCATTAGCTCTCCGGAGAGCCCCTATGAGTGTCTGAATCACTGCAAGGTCTTGAGATGGAGAAATATTTAGTATTTCACCGTACCAAACCCGTGTTCCTCTAGACAGCCCTACAGCCAAGAACCTCAGAGACCCCTCAAGCCACTAAAGAACTGAGCTCCACAACTCCGAGACTTAAAAAGGGAGCTATTGGGGAACCACAACAGGCAAAAGGAGGAGGCACAGAGCAACAAAGCAGGTATTACCCAGTTCTTACCCAGCTGCCTTCAGTATGGTGTCGAGCAAGTCACACCTCCTTTTTGAGTATGGTCATGCCTCCTCTCCCATCCAAAATACAAGGACACTGCTGCTCCCTTTCCCAGTCCTCCTGTCACCCCCCTGAAGCATTAGGCAATAGTGGCAGGCTGTTTTGAAAATGCAGAGCGATTAAGTCAATGTTTGTTTTCACGTTACATGCAGGGAAGTTTTCGTTACGTCCAAGGTCGTGCCGAGTTAGGACACACACGCCTTCCTCTGTTTCCCAGCCCAGTTCATCACAATACTTGTAAGAGTCCCTTCCTCTTTCAAGTACACCAGGTGTCCTGTTTCTGGGACTATCTTTGACAGTTTAGCAGCAAGGCCCAAGAAGCTGTAAACAAATATTAAGTGACCAGTGACATCCCTTGCAGTTCTGAGTGTGGCCACATGAGCAAAAGGAGAAGAAGGAAAGCCGGACAGAACAAGGCAAGACATTTGAAATCCAGAGGAGGCCATCAAAAAGGCAGTATTATTCTACAGGCACCAGCTCTCTTCACAGCATTTACAAACAAACAGAAATATCTGGTTTAGTGCATCTTTAACTCTGTGTCCCCCACCAGAAAGTGGGACAGTTCCCTAGTCATCCCCTGGCATGAGCCAGGAAAGTCTTTTCTAGCAAGAAGTGCTGGAATACAAGGAGTCAAGCAATCCAGCTAGCTGCATATTTTCAACATGGCCTATTTGCTAGCAAGCAAAACAGCACGTTTAGCAAGGCAGGCAACTTCTAGGAAGCATCAATTTGTAGTCTAATGGGCTCTGCAACCTGAAGTATACCCTGCTATACAAAACCACTTTCAGAGTGAAAAAAAAGTAGCATGGCTTTTGCTGGCACCCACGCCGTTTATAACAGACACATGGACCTAAGCTCACTGTCACACACCAGGCATCCTGCAGAGCTGCAAGTCATGACAGCGCTCAAAACTCACACAATATTTAAAATATTATATATAGCACTCTGCAAATGCTAGTGAAGTTGCCCAGCACTCCGGGGGGGGGCGGGGGCGGGATCATGACAGGGAGACCTGATGGGACCTGCTCAAGATGACAGGCTGCTTGTATCTGTGGAAAGGTTCGAACACACTGGGTCCTCAATCCCAGCTGTGGGACAGGCCTCCCCCTCCTCCCTCTCATACCCCCTCACCCTATTCCAGTGACATGATTTCACATTTGTGTTGCAGATCCCATATACAAAATGCTTGACAAATTTTCATCTACCATGAATCGTAGTTTTCACATCTTCTATGCTTTCTCCTCTTCGGGAGTGTAACAGTAAGAACTTTCAGGACCTACGCCTGGACTTTCCCCTTGGCGGAGGGAAAAAGAAAGGTGTTAAGAAGTTCACTGAACTCAGTAAGACTGGAATTTCAAAAGTAAACAAGCTTCCTGCTGCTCCTTAGGCCTCTGCGCGTTATATCAAGGCACTTGCTTACAATCCTCTCATCCCTCACAGCCCGAAAGTACCGTGTGGAAGGATCTGGTTTCAAGAACATCAGTAATTATAGAACAGGACCGTCAGGGGGAGGTGGAGCTTGTAAGAAAAGCTACAATCCTATGTGAGGTACACAGTAGGTCCTGGGTATAACAGGCTCATCCAGGCATTTAAATGAAACTTGGGAGAGTGGAGCAAGCTGATACGCTTGCTGCCACAGAGACTTTTAAGCCAACAGGACTACTCTAACTACTCTGCAAGAAGGGCTGGGTAATAACAAGAACATCCTGTGCTTCTGCAGAACCTTTCATTCGAGCATCGCAAGAGGCTTTCCTGAAAGCTTATTCACAAACAAGTAAACGACTGGGTAAAGGTGGCAGATTCAGGATCAGAACTCAGTGGCCTCGACTTCCTTCTGTTCCCAGCACATCGACTTCATGAAAACACACGTTGCTTTCGACTTGAAAAAGAAAAAAAAAATAGTTGTAGGGAATATCACAGCTCTCAGGATGAGGCCCCATAGTAGCAAAATATAGTGTGAGAGACCTGTAGAACCTCTTATATTGGTTATATGGGCAAACTATTTAACTGTGCCTACTCACCACCATGGCATGAAGATATTAAGAAAGCGCATCAATACTGGTCATAATAAGGAGAAGGAAACAGCCTTCTCATCTAGACAACTCGCTGAGAAGGTGTTAAAGCCTCAACTGTGTTATATGAGCTAGTTAAGTCTATCTTAGGGATCCAAAGACAATATTGCTTTTTTACTATCTCGGGCCTTAAACAAACATGCATACAGCAAGCAGTCTTTGGAGAGCAGTGATTCCCTCTGTTTAGAAACATATGTGATAAGCAGGGTGGTTTTGTCTGACAAAGGTTTCAGCTCTTTTGGCAGCCCTATGCTGCCAAGACTCTTTTGCCAATTAGAAGAGTTTGTGACACCAGCATTGTAGCTCCTGACAGCTTACATTCCTGAGGCATGGTGAGCTTGGATAACATGAAACCCCAGCAGTAGCATAGCAGGTGTGAAGTAGCTCTGTTTTTCCGTCTGCAGAAATAACAGGACAAATAGACAGACAGACAAACAACTTGACCAAAGCCTCACAGAGCCCCGGTGGCCATGCTGGGCCTGACAAACCCTTCAGGGAGGAGAGATCTGGCAGCCCGCTCTTGAGACAAGGTAGTAAATTTGTCGATAATGAAACAAAGATTTATGGAAAGCTTCCCCACCAGTTTGAGGGCAAAGCTCCAGCAAGCACCACAAACCTACCACCCCAACCACACATTTAAGGAAAATGAATTGGCTCAACACTGAGCTTGCATGGCCTCATGGTGCCCTGTGCTCCTCATGCTTCTGAGTGTTTAATTCCCAAAGCCCAAAGGATGGCAAACCAGGAAACACAGAGGTAGCAGATCATGTCCCACTGAACACAGCCATGCTCCTCAACTATCACTACACGAGACCAGGAAAGAGAAGCTCTGATCTGACACAATAGCAAGAATTATGTGACAGTTCCCGGTACGGACCTCAGCCCTTCCTTTCCCTTTGCGCAAGCAGTTAACTTCCACCCCACATCCAAGTTAGATTCTCACAAGGCAAATGCTTCTTCAGCCATATAGAGAAACTCACATAGCACCTTGCTCTGATGCTCCAATTCCTGCCCTAAACTATCCCTTAGCTACTGTCGAGTACACCCCAGCGGGGGCTGGCAACCGCCATCCCACAGGGCCGCTGGATCCAGCCTGTGCTGTGGCCAGGCAATGGGGACAAGCAGCAGCAGCCAGATCCTACCACCAGCCCACCTCACCCACAACCTGGGTCATTCTGGCCCGCAGCCAGAAAACACTGCTGCCCAAAAGCAACAACACTACATGTGTTTCTTTTCTAGCAATTTGAAAAGCAGAAGTCGAATAGGAAGGAGCACTGTATCTCACCGTTACTTCGCAAGCTGTATTCTAGGCTTTCAGGTAACATGAGATTTCCAACCAATCCAACTGGAGCATTTACATTTTGAAGAGCATATTGAAAAAGTGCTCTTTCCTGCCCAGGGCAAGGGGTTGGACTCGGTGACCTATTGAGGTCCTTTTTGACCCTAACATCTATGAATCTATGAAACATGCTCTTCCAGCCACTCACTTCTGCTTTGCAACTCATTTCAGACTCTCAGCAGGGCTGCCCAAACCACATATTAATCAGTTCACCAGGAAAAAAAGTACATTGAGCTCTCTGACTAAAAGGTCCCAAAATTTGCCCTGCTGTAATTTTCAAGATTATTTATTATGTGGCAATCAGAGTACTGTGGGAGGGGGGGTGGGGAGAAATCAGTTTGTCAACAGAAAGCCCAGCTCATCCTTAGCTATGAAAGCACTATTGCTAATGACTCCTTTTTCTGGAGCAGGTCCTAAATGAACGAAGGATTCCACTTATCTCCTTTACTGCTGATGCTCTGGTCTAGAAAAACATTTGCAGAGTCCCAAACTGTAATTCAAAAGACACAGAAGACGCACTTCCAATCACGTAACAGCCATAATGTACAAAACCGAGCTTTGTCAACAAGAAAATCCAAGCAATGCCCAAGAAAGGGGATAGTGCTGAACATCAGTAAGCTATTTTGTATAACAATGGCTTTCTGAGCAACAACGCCTCATGTGGGCTTATTACAAAATCCTCTCCACGTGCTGGAGAGATGTTGTTTAGAGGCTCATGTCTCAGCTGCCTGAAGAAAGAGAACAGAACAGATGCACACGCTGTAGGATAGCTCACATTTTGTCTAGCAAACCACATCCCTGCTCGGCTACAGTAGCCTGGACGTCTGTTGTGGCAAAAATAAATCAACTCCCCCCCCCCACCCCATACACACACACAGACAGTGACAACAGTGTTATAAGTTACACAAAATGTTTTGGTTGCTACGGGATTGCGCTATACTTGCAGAACAGCAAAACGAAGGAATTTCATGCGTCAACTCCTAACTCTCTGAATAGAACAACAGCCCTCTGAGTACACATCCTGCAACATCCTAACAAAACCCATTTCATCCCTGTAATGACCCAGTTGGTTTTACTCCACATAAAGGAGGCAGTTACATAAGAACGCATGATGCAGATGCAGCAGTCAGCATAGAGGGAAAAGCGTCAGTCACAATGGTTCAGCTAAGTGCCGTCTGGATCCTAAACCTGCCCATAATCCTAGAAGAGCTGTTAATGTGCAACAAAATAGGAAACAATATTGATTTTAATTGTGCCATTTCTCCTCAAAGTTAATACTCCATTGAGAAAAATGGGAACAGGCAACACTACATCTGTCTAAGCAGCTCGGGGTGCCTTATAACAGCTCACGTCCAGGAGATTATCTTCACTAACATAAGAGTAGAAACCGATTCAAAGAAAAAATAAACCTATAGACACCAGAGAAATCCTGGCCTTGCCCTCGCTCCCCCACCCCAAACCCTGCAAAGAGCAAAAAAAAACATCCAAAATGCTATAATTCATTCTCTCCTTCCCAGCTCGAAACAAGGTGGGAGAAGTGGCTTTGTAAAGCATATGCATATTGACAGAGAAGAGTTACCTCTTTGGAGCAGCTGTCCCTGTTCACCAGCTGCGGAGATCCACCACGTAGTTACCATGTCAGCACAAAGCACTGAGACTCGAAGGAAGCTGCAGGAGAACACAAAACAATTTTCCACTGCTGTGGTACGGCCGGCTAGTTATGCCACTACAGGAAGTGGGGGAAGATCCAACCACAGCCCTGAGATTTAAACGCCCTGCCTCTCGCACTGAAACCATACTCTGGGGCAGCTCTCCCAGTCTCATGGGAGGCAAATATCTGAGAACAGAATGAGCAAGCAACTGAAACTGTGCACAGAAAAGCTGATAGCAATCACTGAGTGTAGCCCACCATCAGCAGAAGACATGGGTCTCAAGGAGACCAACAGGTCAGGAATCCCAGATCAGGTTTTATGCTGGGAAGATCCTCATCAGACTTTCACCCTTGACTTATAACAGGTTGAATATATCAGACACCCACAGCAATGCAGAAGTGGCATTAAAGATTCTGTCACTCATTAGAAGCCCTGAGCACAGCACATGTAGGTTTCTTCAGTCCATGTGATGAGGGAGCGCCCTGCCATTATGGGGCTCTGAATTTAATTAACCTGACTCTTCAACTGATGCTTGACAGCTTTTCAGAGCAATCTATTTGTTGAAATTCATAGATTCAGTGGAGAAACAGCTCCTGTTGCCTTACCTGACTACTGCGCAAATAGCCTCATCACACTGGGAAGCACCTCCAATGTCGGAGAGTGGAGCAGCAAGCTAGCAGCTCTGGAGACGATGGCTTAAAAGACTTAGACACAAAGGACACCGCCACTTAGGGGCACAGACTTCATCCAAATGGCTGGACATCATAATTAAGACAGTAAACAAACACACGGGAATCTTACATCCCTTCGCAGTACCACGGGGACTTGGCTACCCCACCCATACCACTGAGAAAAGCCTCTTTTCATAGCAGTGCATCTTACAACATTAAAAGACTCACAAGCTGGCCAAGTGCCAGCAAATTAGCCAGGAACCACTCGTTTCAGCTACCAAGAGAGGCAAGGGAACAATTTCCCTGTGGGGTCTCAAAGATATCTGCATTCCACATAACACTGTAAGAAATCTGCTGCCACCCAGGACCCCCTGCCTGTCAGTACTGTACACTGCACTGCATGGCCACTTGGGATTCAGGTTCTCCTGTGGTAAAAGCGCAGGCTCTGCTCCCCTGAGCCCCTGGAGACTCGCCACTAGCTGTCAGCACCCAAGGGTGTTTAACATGCAGTTAAGCAGTGCCAAATGCACCCAGTGGGAGGTGTCAGCATGCACCTGAGCAAATTAATTTCAGTATTTGATACTCCTCCTATACCTTTTATGCAAGGAGTCTCAGTGGACTTTGCACAGAATAATTAAAATGCAGTCCCCCCTGTGAGAGAAAGTTATCCTAGTTTCACAGGTAGGAAAAGATGGAAGCAGAGTGGTGAAGTGACTGCATGCTGCAGGCAACTAGCTGCAGGGCAAAGGAAAGAGCTTCCCACCCACCCCCGGCCCGAGTCCCAGCCATCTCTTCCAATACAAGTCTTCAAAGAACACGTGGCCTTGCACACAGTGTGGAAGGGCTGCAGAATATTCTTCCTTCCAGGATGGAAAACACTTACCCCAAATGCCCTTCCCTCCAAGTTTTTATTGCTTCACAGAAAGAGAAATAAGAGCCACTCATGTGAACGCAAGACAAAAAAACACTTCCTTCACCTCTGTTACTAACCCAGCCCATCCCAGCTCCTGAAACAGGACGGTTTCCTGTAGGATTCCTGCTGGCGCTGCAGAGCACGCCAGTCACACCCTTACTGCACACGTCCTGACACCAAGCTCTGCTGCCAAAAGGGAGAGACACCGGTTTGAGAACCCAAATTTTATACCCTGTTCACCTCGCTCTGCACTCAGCAAGATGCCAGAACTTGTCCTATTACTTGGGCAAGGCAATCCTTGTGCCAGCCCAGCCCACCCCAGCAGGCCAGGAAGCTGTAAGAACGCCTCAGCTGCTCCCTATAAAGTTTCCCCTCCACCATTGCTAGGGCAGCAGAGCTCGCCGCACGGTCCTGCCCAGGTAGAAGCAGTCAGCTGAGAAGACAGACCCCCGGAGGATGACATCCTGACTCCAGGGACTGGAAATAGGATGCCCAGCCTTTCACAACAGGGGCATGGCTCAAATGTGCGAGAACAGTCAGGAACATCACCGGAGAATTGGCATAGATGGGGTCAGACCCCAGGTCTACCTCGCCCACTCCTGTCACGCAGCAGTGGGGAGCGGAGGCTGAAAGGGACAGAGAACTGAATGGGACCAGGAGTTCCACTCCCGCACGGTTCCTCTCTCACTTGCAGCCTCCAGCATTCAAGGTCTAGCACGTCCCAATTCAGAAGCTGCGCCTCTCACTCCCTTGGGAGCGATGCCCCTTTCTTCCAAGGGTGCAGCCGAGCTGACAGCTGCCCGGGGACCGAGGGAACCACCAGCCTGGAGAGAGGAGGGCCGCTTCCACGACGGGTCTCTCCACCCGCAAGGGGCCGAAACCCCGAGGCCCCTCCCGGTAGCCTCAAAGCCCCCCTTACACAACGCCAGCTTAGTTTTCCCTCTTGTGCTGAGGGCGGAAAAGTATCCAAGCCCCTCGCCCTGCCCCCGTCCCTCACCTGCGGCCACAGCGCCCGCGTCGCCCCGCAGCCCCCGGCCCCGGCGGCGCCCCGCCCCTCACGTCATGCGCACCCGCCCTGACGCCACCGCATACCGGCCCCCCGCCGGCCAATCGGCAGTGCCGGGGCGTCCTCAGCCTGTCGCCATGGCAACGGGGCCAAGCCCGGCCCGGCCCGTCTCACTCTCCGGGGCAGGCCCCGCCCGCGCCCCCGTGGGCGGGGGGTGATGGGAAATGTAGGCTGCTTGCAAAGCATGCTGGATGGAGGGGTGCTGGGGAGGCTAGGAGTCTGGTCAAGCCTGAGGGTGGGGCGGGGGATTATGGGAAATGGAGGCTGCTCGCAAAGCATGCTGGGTGGAGGGGTGCTGGGAGTCTGGTCCAGTCTGAAAGAGTGATGGGCATGATGGGAAATGGAGGCTGCTCGCAAAGCATGCTGGGTGGAAGAGTGCTGGGAGTCTGGTCAAGTCTGAGGGAGGAGCAGGGGATGATGGGAAATGGAGACTGCTCGCAAAGCAGGCTGGGTGGAGGTCTGGTCAAGCCTGAGGAAGGGGCAGGGGATTATAAGAAACGCAAAGCATGCTGGGTGCCCCTCAGAGCTGCCCCTGAGGTCTTGTCTGGACCCTGCTGGGGCCCCCCTCAGACGGGCTCCGAGTAGCCAAGCTCCAGCCCAGGCAGCACCAGGGCTGATGACATGTGACGACATCACGGTGATGACGGTGTAGCCTCATCGCTTCACCACAGTGACAAAGCCGGTTTCTCTTCCTCGGCAGAGAGGACACAATGGGTTGTATTTCTACCCTCACAGGGTCGTTGTGAAACCAAGCTGGAAGGGAGACCGGGGGGATGTGGGGCTGGAGGGAGTTCACCCTGACTTGTGTGCGTGCCCGTGCATGTTTGTCATATTGAGAATGTTCCAGAAATACATTTATGTATACGTATTTTTTTACGTATACACATATTTTAAGTCTAATGCAAATCTTCTGGGGCAGGGTTCTGAAGTGGCTGACGGGGAGCTGTCAAACCAGACGAGAGCAGCCAGGGCACCTTTGCAGCCCTGCTGAAGTTGGGTCGCAAGTGCTCACCCCGCCTCATCCAGTTCTTGCTAGGCTGAGACACGAATGGCGTATTGGTATTAACCCCCAGGCAAGGTCAGGGCCCCTTGCCCTGGGCTCTGGACATACAGTAACAGGTTCCAGTCTGAAGAGAAAAGCCAGACAAAAGGGTGGAGAAACAAAGACCTAGAAAGGAGAAGTGATTCAGCCAAGCACGTAGGAGGAAAGGGCACTGGACTAGACAAGCTCTCGGGGTTCATGGAGTCCAGGGCCTGCTTTCTTGTAAAATGAGGTCAAAGAGCAAAGCGCTGAAGCAACCCACTGAGTGACACACGAGGAAAAGGAAATCAACCCACAATGAGAACAAACCAAAGAAAGGGATTATGAAAAAATAACACGCTTGACCTGAAAGGACACTATTTTGGGTCACTATTTTCCACTCAAAGCATTTTGAGCAGTCCTTGTCATGGGATTGGTGTGTGACCTGCCCTTAAGCCAACCATCACCAGTGTCATTACAGCATCATTTCCCTGCATCGCAACGTCATGACATTGGGTAGCATCCGTCACCAGAGAATTGTATCTCCAAACTTCATTATCCTGCTGTAAACTATCACCGCCTCCCTGCATGCCTCCTTGCAGGTGTGAATGAACATATGATCATATTTTAATTGCCAAAGTAATTAAAACAGTCTAATAGTTTAATTACCCAAGAACTACAGCCTGGCCATGTCTTTATCATGCTAGTAGCTGTACACACATATACTAAAAGATAGTCGCTGACTTCACACAACATTTTGTGAGCCCTAGAAATTACTCCAGGAGGGTCCAGTGCTATCCTATAGTGATGGACTTGCTACGGTGGATTGAGACGTGCATGCATGTCCTGATGCGAGAATTTTACCCCAACAGTGTGTGCCTGGTTAAAGTGGCTTCCTCCTCTTTCCCTTACTGGGGAACAGGCTGGGGTTCTTGTCAAGATCCATGTGAAAGGCTCAATCTTAGCCTTAGAAAGTCCTTTACTAGACTTGTGCTCCTTTCTTTCCTGTTATGGTTGGCTAATCCAGAGATGTCAAACATGTGGCCCGGGGGACTCCTGGAAGCGCTGGGAATTTGTGGAAGTGCTGGGAATTTGGAGGCAGGGTGAGCAGTGTGATGGCATTAGTTCATCATGACTCCCTGAACTAACACAGCTGCTCAGGCAGCCACGGGGGTTAATGCCACCGCTGCTTGCCCCACTGATGGAGGTGGGTCTAGATCTGGTCCGTAAGGAGCTCTGTGGTCCAGATCTGCTGGGAGGTGGGGGAAGAGGGGAGGGAGGGAACCAGTTTGACACCCCGGGTTAATCTAAAAGCTTCTGGTACTCACCACCTAAGTAGAGCTCTGAGGGAGTTTGTGGAAATAGTAGAAGAGCTAGTGATGGGAGGTTAGGGACATCTCAGATAATTTTAGGGGCTTGCGCTGCTGGAAAAGGTGTAGCCTTCGTAAGACCCAGTGCCAGGCAGGTGTCTGGTAAGAGGTCTAATGTTGGAAGGGTATCTTAGAGAAGAGTTTCCAGACCTAGAAACAGTGTCTTGACCCATTTGGCTTAGAAGTACGCGTGACCTAACAGATGGGCCCACACATAACAGAGTGGTGACCGAGGACAGAGCCACCGGAAAAGTCCATAACACCTGCAACCATCACTCATGTAAGCCTGAGGAAGTCAAATGTGTTGGGATCACTCAGGATGCTTCTAATCTTATACCGTGAAATTATTAATGACAATGCTGAGTTATTTGTTGGGTGCTGACAGCATTGCAGGGTGTAAGGCTTATGCACCATATCCAGGGATTCTCTGTGCATTCCACATAGATCAGATAGAACAAAGGGGAGAAACACACCCTGTCTGGAGAAGCTTACAAGCTACAACAATCAGAAATAATACTGATAAGTCTTTATGCAGACTCACAGACCACTTCGTCTTGAAACACAGACCTGCATTTTTAAACAATTTGGCTGTCCCCTCATTCCTATCTATGTTTACTGTGTTCAGAAGCTTTATGGTTTTGTATTCAAGCTGTGCCGACTGCATTGTTAATAATAAAGATGATGCTTTGCACCTATCAAGAAGTTTCTGTTCAGGGAGCCCATGACATTTTACAAGCCTTATCTTTAAACTAACCTTGGGGGGATTATTCCCATTTCACAGGAAGAGAAACAGAACCAAAGAGAAGGGAAGTGCTCTCTCTGTTCAAGGTTACTCAGTGCAGCGATTCTTAAATACCGCCCCGCCCCAGGAGTCCTGACGTCTTATCTCCTGCTGTAATCCCTAGAATGAATTCTACGGATTCTGTGTTCCTTTGTAATAACACCTGAAGGCACTTAGTAGGGAGACAGTTTCTTCCCCAGTAGAAGCTGGAGCCTTAACAATACAGATGCTTCTTGAGCTCTCAGATTGCTACACTGGTTTCCCTTTTGCAGCTTCAGCTCCTCTTCCTCACCTCCAGAGCCTCTCCAGTGCTCCTGCCTACACCTCTCCCATCTCCTACACATTCCTTTCACTCTTATTTTGATCACGATCACAAACCTTTCAGTTCTTTCAGGCTCATTCCTGATTCTGGTGGACCCAGAGATCTGCTCTGGTGAGTATTTGCCACTCCCATGGGCATCAATAGGAGCTGAGAAACCTCAACCCCACCCCTGCCAGTCCCCCCAGACACCTTTCCCTCACCACACAAGCTTTGACCAGGTCCCCGGGGACCATTCTCCTCTGACCACCTCTTGCCATGCCCAAGAGCTATTCCATCTGAATGGCCACATTTCACAAGATGTCCATTGCTCAGACTGACTTAACTCCTACCTCCTCCTGGCCAGGATTTCAGTCCTTGGACAGCTATGGCTGTAATGGACCACATATTTCTGTGGTGCCACAAGAGTCATTATGGTTGCTGGTCAGAGATACAGCATTGCGACTAGAAAATTATAAGGCTAGGGCATGATCCCAGATTTAATCAAGATCAGGATCTCACCCATAACTTTAACAAAATATAGCATTTGTGTGGGGCACAGCCTCATTGTTATACATTAGCAAGACCCCTGTCAATATGTGCCACGCGTGTAAGCATACACCCAAGAGTTGACTCTGATCCCATGTGTATACTGACTTCAGTGGACTTATTCCTGATTTATTATTGGGATAAAACAGAAAGAAAATCAGGATCACAATCCCTGTCCCAAGGGTTTACAATCCTAGGCCTTGATTTTGCAAATACTTACATGCATGAGTAACACCCTGGCCCCACCACCTCGACTAAACAAGGTGACTGTTCTCAAACATGGTTACTCATAGACACAAAGTTCATGGCATGAGCAAGTATTGGTAGAAGCAGGACTTTATTCAGAGGATGTTTTTCCACTGCGTGACCCATCTGTACCTTGTAATGTGAACACTTCCTCTCTGGTCACGATAGCTTAGAATTCCTCCCTAGACCTGTGATAAATTACAGGAATTGTCCTCATGGTAAAATCTCACCAGGGAAACATTGGATGGATTTTTCATTTTTTTCTTTGCCATCCAAATTACTGGGAGCAAGGGCGGAAGCCGCCACCATGTGACCAGTTAGTTCTCTGCAGTGGTCCAGGAACTGCAACGTGGGAACCTCTGGCCTGCATAAAGTGAGACTCAGCCAAAAACAGCTGATCAGCGTCAAAAGGGGATGCGTGAAAATGACAACAGATGCTTAACATAGCTGAAAACCCTGGTGTTTCACAACACCTCCTATGATTCTCACTCCCAGTGTTATTCTTAGGCATGGTCTCTGGAGCAGCTGATCACATGTGCCATGACTGCTGACCCGCTCTGCAGTCAGAGCCCTCCTTGTGCTACATCCACAGACAGAAAGGAGGATCATGCTGGAGATCACTGATATGCCAGCACCTTGGGCTGAGTAAGGGGATACTGGTTAAAAAAAACAAACATAGATTCATAGAGAAGTTGGGGTGGAAGGGACCTCCTGAAGTCATCTAGTCAAGTGGTTCTCAGCTTTTTTTTGTATCAGAACTCATTTGTAAACATCGATGGCCAGTCCTGACTCCTGACTTGCTGCCCCTCGCCCCCAGCCCCACAGTGTGTGGGGCACAGAGTGGGCGTGTGGGGCAAGGGGACACCCCAGCAGCCTCTTGCAGGCTGGAACTCTGACACCCTGTGAGGGAAAAGCCATGGTTTCCCAAGTTTTTCTCTTTTAAAGAAGAATCCAGTTTGAAAGTTTGCTGATCCATTTTTAAAGTTTGTTCACAACCCTTTCCTATATTCTGGCAACCCACTTTTGGGTCAAGACACACGGTTGAGAAATGCTGACCAGTCCAACCCCCTGCCTGAGGCAGGATCAGTCCTATCCAAACTATCCCATGCAAATCTTTCATTTTAATTCTTTATAAAACTACAGTCAACCCAGACACAGTGTAAGACCTAACAGCCTAACATGCCACAAGTAAAATAGGGGAACCACAGCGGCCAATGCCCTGCTTGTATAAAAGTTTGTTAATATATGCTTAGGGGAGTCCAGGTAGAAGACCATGCCCCCTGCTACAGAGGAAAGTAAAAATTCCCATAGTCTATACCAATCTGACCTCAGGGGAAAATTCCTTCCTGACCCCAAATATGAACAAAGGAGGCAGGTCCCTGCACTGGGGGGAAGAAAACCAGGTTTGCTGTACGTGTCCTGTGGCCTTTGAGGATCCACTTTGGAAGCTGGAAACTAAATATTAATCACTTGCATCATGGCAGCTGCTTGCCCTAAGCCACTGGGAGAAGCAGTGGCTCCAATGCATGCTGATGGCTAAGTTTTTCTCTTGCTCTGCCTACGACTCCCAGCAATTTAGAGACCGGATGTGGTGTAGCCCGGCATGCTGATGACAGATGTCTTCACCATGCAGATCAACGAAGAGGTGGCACGCAGTACAGCTGGTGAAAGACGCATGGTTTTGGTCACTACTTCCTTCCTTTTTCTGCACAGACAGCTTGTCTGGGAAACCCCTCAGCATAAGAATGATTCAGGCCCAGTAACCATGCTCTCACCTTCTCTTCCTAAGGACCCTGCCTCGCAAATCTGCCAATGGAGAAGATTTCTTCTTGGCTACCAATGAGGAGCATGTGACTGGGAGCTGTGCCTAGCCCAGCTGCCTCTTATTCCAGGTCAGGAAAATCCACTTGCCCCTGGCACGACTGCAGCTTCTGGGCTACCTTTGCCCCAGACCACCCAAAACAAATCGAGACGACCCCTTGCCTCCGGAAAGCCTTTGAACCAAACCCAGTCTCTTCCTGCTTTTGGTGGCCAGATTTCATTTACCAAAATCACCTTAGGCTAGTAATAAAGACAGTGAAACAGAGGTGTTTCTTTACACACTGTCCAAGCATTCCTTCTGCCTAAAAGGTCAAGGACTCTTGTCTGCTAGTCACACATGTCCTACCTATTTATCTTTACAACATGCCTAGGAGGTAGGGATGTATTCATATCCCCATTTTAAACATAGAAAATCGAGGCCACAGACATGATGGGCCACCTGTTAGGCATCTAAGTGTGATCTTATTTCACCCTGCTTGGGTCTCAGAAATGCTTTTCAATGCAAAGCACAGGTGGGTTCTCCTCCTACTTGCCGCTTTTTCTGACGCTGCCGGATGGCTCAGACAATGGCTGTTACAAAAGCAGGGGTGGTTCGTGGACTCCAATAGGGTGGAGTAGGACTGCAATTCGATGCCTAATAGATGGAATGGGATCTGACCCTATGACTTGTCCCGGGTCACACAGGAAATCTGAGACTGTCCTGGAATCAAAATCTCCCCTATCCCATGGGGACGCTGTACTTGCAGAACCATCCTTCCTTTTATTCCACCCCCTCCATGAGCTGCAGATGGACAGCCACTTTCCTTCCGCTCTCCCACAGATGACTTCTGTCTTCAGTACGGAACTATTCTCTTTGGGCTTGTAGCTGCACCGCGTCCCGTACAAGAAGTGCCTTCAGACCCTTGTATCCCACCCAACTAAATGGTTCTGCTCCTCCAGGAGATTTGCAAAGCAGAAGGGGATCTCACACTCAGCCAGAATGAGGGTACTAATTTCTTTGGCATTAACTGCGTCGGTGGCAAGGCAAAGACTCTGTAGCTGTTGAGCCCATTTTATAGCATCACCCAGGTGGAATCAAACTGCTGTCACAAACTGCCCTCTGCTGGACAAACACAGAAGTCACCCGTACATCGTGGGTCCTTCGCCGCTACAGACCAACAGAGATCATCCCGCAGTGTTAATGGAAAGGGTGCGTGCTTGTGTAGCAACTGCTCTCGCCACAACCCTTGCGATGTCCTGGCTTAGTAACTGTGCAGTGCAAGGCTCTAGGAGGTTACAGATTGATTGTTCCTCTGCTTCAGTTCACAGCCCCTGGCTGGTGGGGTCTAGTCCTCCCTGCGATTCTCTGTCTCATACTTGTGAGCCTTGGTAAAGGGGCAAATCCCCTCACTTAACCACAACTGTCTACAGCCTGCCTGCTTGAGAGGGAGATCTGAGCACAGAAAGGGCTGGCAGCCACCGTCCTAGTCCCGTCCTATCAGTGGGATCATTTTGTGCAAAATGCAGGGCAGACAAGGCCTCTCTCCCCTCTTTGGCTGCTGTATGGAAAACAGGATCATGGTGGTTAAACAGCAGGACCCGCAACAAAGATGAGTCCTGTTGCTGACACAGTGAATCTTTGTATGTGAGGGCAGCTGTGCAGCGCCAGATAGCCGGGCACAAAACTTGCAAAGAAAGTGGCTCTTCTCCTAGGAGGTTTAATTAAGGGTAATAGTCAAGCAATACCATTAAAATAACAGTTTGATGGGCAACTGCCCAGAGAAGCACAAAGTAGGAGAGAGAGGGCAACCTCGTCATAAGTGGTGGAGAGCTAATTAGAACTGACTGGGGTCACTCCAAACCCAGCATTTTACAGCAGGTGCTTCTATGAGTGCCAACTTTCAACATATTCCTTATTTTAGTCTGCCCTGTTTATTGCATTGGGCACATGGCCTTAAGACAGACTGATAGGGATATTTCGAAGCAGAGGTGCTGGGAAGAAGGAACCCAAGGGTGGCATTTTCAAAGCCAAGGTTGCCAGAACACTTGGCTTTTAGGCTTTGTCTTCCAGGGTATAAATGCAGTGATGTGGACAGCCCAAGAGCCCAGCTATTTAAGAAACTTGACAGATCCACCTGCCATTGAATTTGCAGCACAGACAAATGTGAGGTTTAACGATCCAGTCCAAGACTTTTCAGAGTCAATAGGAGTCTTTCTATTGCTTTCAGTGAGCCTTGGATTGGGCCCTAATTAACCACTGTGTCTGAAATGGGAATGGCTGCACAGTCCTGGAGACTGAGGGCCTGTAAATTCAGCCAGATGGCTAAACAACATACCATGCATGCCCCTCATTACCATCATATCAAAGCAGTCATTCTCTAGGATGTTTTTGTCCTCACACCCTCCTCCCCCAAGAGGCAGGGCAAGTTATTATCCCAACTGTACATCATGGAGCTTATAGTCCTGGGAAGCTGAGAGTCCTAATGCTACTACCAGTAAATGGGAAGTCTCCTTTGGGCTTAGAGGTAAGGACACGTGTTCTGAGTGCAGAGGCTGCATGATAATACCTGACTTCTATAAAACCCTCTTCATCTTTAGTTCTCCAGGAGGTGAATGCCATTGCCATTAGAAAAGGAGGCCTCAGAAAGATTTAGATTAGAAATTCAGGCTTGGTGAGTTCCAGATGATCCTATAGGCTAAGTACAGACAATCAAAAAGCCTGAGGCTGAATCGATTCAATCTTCGCAGGTTAGTCTAAGCTGCGTGGATTAAACCAATAAGCAAGTGAAGAGACATTCACTTTTGATTCCAGAAATGCAGCCACATGCCTTCAGTGGCCCAGGCCAGAAGCCAGGAGGTGCTAGAGCACACCTTCCTGCTTGGCTGGAACAGACAGCTTGCACCAAGGCTATCCTGCCCACCCTGGTGAACCATCCTGGGAAGCTGTGGGACTGTGAGTTAACTTGAATCTGGAGGGGATCTGGGACAGCTCAATAAACTGATTTAATCTAAATCAGTTAAGTCTGATACTGCGTCCATCCAGATTTATCTTAAACCAGTTCCAGCCATTTTGAAAGTGTTTTATGTGCACTGAACTTCTGTGATTTGAACCAGTTTCCGATCACTTATACCACTTCACGTGTAATTCCTGTCCCTAGCCATAGTGACAGGAGAACAAGCAAAACAGTGACATCTAGAGAGTGAAATCTGAGTGCTGAGAGGAGACGTGAAGAATCATTTCCAAAGCTTTATTTCTGGTTTACATCTACGTGACTCCAGTGACTAACAAACACCCTTAGAGAAAGCACATGCTTGTTAAAGAGCCCCCGCCCCTTCTACGAAGGTGTGAAAACATCCAGTGCCCGCACTAATGAGGTCCTTCTGAACAGTTAGGGAAGATAAGGCTTTTTAGTATCTTTTCAAAGAAGCAAAAAAGGGCACAGCTCCATTTTCAGGGTCCTTTGGCAGGCACTGTTAAGAGAACCATGTACTTTGTAGCTCAGCAAACTGGACAGCAGAAGTTGCCATTAGCAACAGATGGGCAATCCTGACATCAGGGGTGGCCAGGGCAAGGTCCACAGGCCAAACCAAACTGCAGAATCCTATAATGGGATGCACAGCCACCCTCAGCTTTTATAGGGAGGGGGCTGCAGGCTGCTCAGGTCAAGATGGAGCAGAACATGCTGGGAGCTGTACCGTCCAGGGGCTGCACCTATGCAGCACAGAGGCTGGGACCTGCCAATGTCTTCACGAGTCAGGAGAGGCTCTAGGTCTTCTTGCAAGTTGCCCCTGCAGAGAAGGGATGAACAGAGTGGAAGCATGTCAGCCCCAGATGTGTTACACGTCCCTCCTATAGCATCAGTGGTGTCTCTGGTATATGTGTCTATGCACTGCACTCGTCTCCACACACAGATCTCCGTATTGACCGCTCTTCTAGTCTGATCTTGCCAGGCCCCGCAGTTTGGCTCCAGGCTGTGCCATGCTGCTGTGGCTATTCAGAGGGTTCTGTGGCCATGGTGTCTGCGTCAGGAGACAGCGAGAGCCTCCTGGCTTCCCCATTGTTCACGGTTTCCTTGCTCTCTTCCGGCATGGGATCACAGATTTTATCTTCTGGTTTCTGCTTGAGCTTAAGTGACGAGTCCCTCCTGGCGAGGAGCGTGGGCTGGAACCCAGGGAACCCTCCACTCAGTGTTGAACGCTTCTCTGGGAACAGACACAAACAAAGGATTATTTCCCACAGCAAATGCAGCTTTGGACAAAGGCTGCCCACCCACGAGCCTCTCACCATTGGTATAACAGCATGATATGGCGGCCATTCATTCCGAAGCATTTTACAAGCTACAATGTGTTGTCACATATCACCCGCTACTGAAATGCAACCACTTCTGGGGTGGAGTATGGCAGCCAGTAAACAGTGGAGAGCAAGCACTGAAGACAGCAAGGGGGAAAAGAGACAGAAGGTAATTGCATCCCTGCTTCTGGAAGGAGGGGCACAGGTTCTTCAAGCAGTTACAGCCTTGATTTTGTATCTGATCTGGAAGAGGACAGCACTCTCCCACAGCAAGGTCAGACTTGGTTGCAAAGAACACAGCTAAGAGATTCAAGAGCATTTCCACTAATAGCACAGAAGTGTTCTTTGAAGGCCACCAGAGTAATAGCCAGGCCCAACTCTCCTGAGTTGGTGGGGTACAGAAGTACTGCAAAGCTGACACGGCTGCAGCTCTCAGACTTGGCTATATCTAGTCCCGAGGCCTTCGCTGGCCCAGCTCTCACCTCCCGGCCCAATGGGGTGCATCAGTCGGTTCATCTGCACATTCCAGTGCTTGACGTTGGTGCTGGCCTGTCGCAGCTTCCTCTGGGCCACCTGAAACAAAAGAGGAGGAGAAAAGTGTCATGACAGGATGCCTGCAACCAGCCTGCCCAGTCCACAAAGCCTGGCGGTTACCATCCTCGCTGCACAAGAACTGGGCCTCGATCTTAAGCTACCTTGATAAACGGAGCCTGATCCAAACTGTTCAGGTCCTGCTTTGGCAGGGCTGCAAGCTCAAGATGGGCCCAGGAACTGGAACCAGCTCTTGGAAGCCAGGAATCCCATGCACTGAAGGAGGATGCCATATGTGGACGGTAGTCCCAGATGTATCGTGGGTTCCTAACCAGCGCTGAAGCTAACCCAGCCTTAGTCAGTTTGCTCAGGGCTGCCCTGTCCTGGCCTTCAGTCTTGCTGCACTAAATCCCTTTGCTCTGTCACCTCTGCTGTCCATCAGGCATTCCCTTGTAATTTCTGCAGGGCAGGACCCTTGCCTTCTTTTACTGCCGCTCAATACCAGGCACGCAGTTGGCATGGCACAGACACTGAACAGACAGCTGCAATAAATCCACCACAGTGTGGCAAGATGGTTGGTGGTTTGCTCTGCCAGCCCTCGAGCCTTGCTCTGTCATCAGCACACTTCTCACTTGCGAGGTGAAGGCAAAGGAGCAACTCCCCAAATCCACCACCTCTCTGACTTCCAGGATTCACTAGGAACCTGGTTGCGACAGCTGGGACTGGACTGTCAGCATGTGCTGCCTCCCTGTGATCCATCACAGAAGAGACATTGCTGCTGTACCTAGTGGAGCACCTTCAGCTCAAGTGGTAGAGGCCTGTGCTGTGGGGCTGGAAGGAGCAGGTCCAAACCCCTCTGCTGATCCAGGCTGAGACTGTTACTCAGGCAAAGCAAATGCTGGAACTGGAACAGACTCTGCTTCCTCCCAGAGAGCTGAAAGCAGAACCCCCCAGGCAGCATTTGGGACTCTGTCCATTAGCGCAGCTGGACATCATCAGCTCCTGTGCCCAGCAATGCAGAGTATCTGGCTTCTGCTTGATGACCGTAACTCAGCCAAATCAGACAGAAGGGAGCTGTGCTTGTTGGATGGCCCCTGCCCTCCAGCTTAACAGGGCTGTAATTCTGTCACCAGCGATGCAGCTCTTCTGTGTTTATGCCATGTGAGAACAGACCAGACCGAAGGAGAAGTACAAGCTAAGCATAAATCTCTTGGCTTTTTCTAGAGTGGACACACTGATTTCAGCTACAGAAGAGCCATCCTGTAGTGGGGGAGGCTCTGAGGGCAGGCTGGGTAAATACCTCCCATAAACATTAAAGATGCCCAGGGATGTGGAGGTGCCCCGATGCTCACCATGACATCCTGGTCCACCCGCTGCCTGTTCACTCGCACTTCTTCCAGCTGCTTCTGGGCTTCTTCCAAGTATTTATTTTTGTTTTCCATCTCCTGCTTGAGGACCAGCTTTTCCCGCTGGGTCTTGATGATATACTCCTCCTGCTCCTCCTTCAGCTTCATCAGCTCCTTCAGTTTCTCCTCTTCCTCAGACAGCAATCTGCAGAGGAAATGCTCAAGGTGGTCACAGAAGAGCCTGTACCAGTGCTCCAGTAACACCAACACCTAGGAGGGTCAGAGGTAACTCCTGATCTCAGCCAGCAGGAGCCAACGGTGGGACTGGCATGTGGACACTAGTTGGAAAGGGTTGGCATTGCAAGGAAGCATGTGTAGGAGGACTAGCTACGTGAGAGAAACTCACAGCTGCTCCCGTCTCTGGCAGAGTGCAGAGGAGCAAAGGGGGAATTTGCTGGTTTTGTGCCTGCAAACTTGCGACCCTGAGAGCTCGGGAAGCAGGAACTTCTACTCTCTGGCCTAAAGGATGCAGCTCGGTTGGCCAAGGCAGGAACAGGCTTATCAACCTCTGTCTGCAGCCCAGGCACCAGCAGAAGGGGAGGCAGCACCACAGGGAGTGGACATGGTCTATACCTGCTGTGGGCAAGATCACAGCTACCCAGGCCCAACCTGCCCCAGGAGGCAGCACTGCAGGAAGGGAGGCAATGGCACAAGCTGTGAGCCCTGCTCCCAACTCCTCTGGGGTGTTGCTGGCAGCATGGGTATAAAGGTGAGTATCTCCAGCCGCACCTGGCTTGGGCGTATCTCACAGATTCCTCATCCTGGCGTGCTTTCACCTCCTGCTGCAGTGCCTCCTGCAGCCGCTTCTGCATCTCCTCCAGCTCCACAATCCGCTTGCGCTGGCGCTCGGCCTCAGCCTCCTTCAGGACCATCTCAGCCTGCATGGAGGCCCGAGCCTGCAGAGCCAGGGAGAGGGCAGTGGTCAGTATGGCGTGCATGTGGCCAGCGGCTGGGATTGCCACAGTTTTTTTTTTTAAAGAAATTTTTCACGCTCCAAGCCAACTCAGCCAAATCTAGTCCAAATCCATGAGTCAGTCCAGAGCCATAAGTCACCCTACAACCACCCTACAACAAACATCCTCCACCCCCACCAGGGGCTTCAGATATTTCCAAAGTCTTTCGGCAGGCATCCTACATGCAGGCCCAAGCCCGGAGACTTGGGGTTTGGATGCCCCCAAGTTTTGCCTGCCCTCAGCCATCTGGCCACCTTGATTTCCCAGCTCTTCCAGACACTGCCTAGCTGGGAAATCTCTTCCCCCTCCAGGACCCTTGAATGCAAAGAGCCATGGTCAGGAGATAGGGCCCCACTGCCGTCTCTTTCCTTTTGGCGGGGATGTTTATCCTGGGATCTCTGGCCTGCTGGAGAATCTGAGGAGGTAGACACGGGGAGAGCCTCAATGCAGGATTGCAAGAAAGGGATCCCCAAATGCAGGGACAGCCCCAGCAGCAGGAAGGGCTTGTGCTGGAAACTGAGGGACTTGTGCAGACTACCCTGGAGCTTGCTAGTGAACAGGCCCAGGAGGAATCTTGTGCCCCATGAGCTGCCACATAAGTAACAGCGGGGGAAGCCTCCCCAGCAAAGGCACCACCTTCCCCTGCCAGCCAACCTGCTCGGCCTCTTGCAGCTGGATCTCCAGGGTCCTCTGCATCTCCTCGTGCTGCAGCCTGCGCCGCTGTTCCTCTTCCTGCAGCAGCAGCTCCGCTTGCCGCTGCGCCTCCTTCAGCAGCTCCAGCTCCTGCAGCTTCCTCTCCTTCTCCTCCTGCAGCTGCTTGAGGCGCTGCATCTCCTCCTCCTTGGCGGCTTTCCGCTTCTCCCGTTGTTCCCGCTGCTCCCGACGCTTCTGCTTCAGGTCCTTGTGCAGGGACTTCTTACCCTCGGCTTGCAGCCGGATCGCTGTCTGGATGGCTGCAAGGCAAGGAGGGAAGCTCGCCATGGATCCAGGGACTACACTGTCCTAGCAGCCACTGGCCAGAGCATGGCCTAGGCAAATGAGATTGGAGGCCTGGGGGACAGGACTTCCAGTGCTGTGCTCTGCCGTTGGACACCACTTGACGCACTTGCATGTAAAATGCAGTCAGTGGCTATCTGTCCATACCACTGACTCAGGCCCTGGACACACAAGATATTAAGTCCTGGGGTAACGGTGGATACACAACAGCTATTCTGGTATAGCTTAGGTGGGCATAGTTTGACCTCTGGTTTTTCCTGGGGTAACTACGCTGGGTTCTTGTACATTATACCAGTGCAAAGCTATACCTCAAGGGCCGTTCCTTTTTACACTGCTATACAGGCAAGGTACATGGGAGCAGATGCCTCAAGTGTCCAGGCCTCATTGAGCGACTTCAAAGCGAAGCCTGCTGAAAGCCACTGACTTCAAGGGGAACGAGAGCACAAGCAGTTGCCTGCACTGAAGCCCGTGGGCATCGTCAGCCTCTTGAAGAAGGATGTGGACTCTCTGTGCTACGGGCATGGCCAACCCTCCCCGGGGGCTGGGGATGTGGTGGAAAGAGCAGGGCACTCAGAGCTCTGGACTGCAGCCTCTGCTGTTTTCAGGGCTTTCCTCTCCAGAGGGGAGAGGAAGCCAGGAGGGAGCTGGGAAGGGGTGAGAGGGCGGAGCGGGTGCCATGGTACACACCCAGGGTCCACTCTTGCCGCTGCCTAGTGTCCGAGGCGCTCATTTCATACGTCCGGGAAGAGGTTTTCACACAGAACATGCACCGCTTCCCATCCCGGTCAGGCAGGACCTGCAGAGAGAGGTTGGGGAGGGAGGGGGGTGTCATGGCACCCCTGCCCACAGCCCAGGGCAGCCACCATCCAACCCCACCAGGTCTCCCAGCTTCCTACCCGACAACTCCCCATTCACCGCTTCCCCATATCCCCTGCCTCGTCTGCCCCTTGGTCCTGGATGCAGAGGCAGGAGGGTCAAAAGAGGGAAACATTCATTCCTCTCTGCTTGAGTCTCTAGATCAGTGAAAATGGGGGGGCCTGTGTGAAAGGGAGCACACTCCCAGGCCCTGTTAACCCCTCCTTTGCTGAAGGAAAGCCATTGTGGCAGCATTCTTGTAAATGCCAAAGTCTTGCCAAATTAGCATTACTGGGATAAGTGCCAGCTGTAGAAATGCCCTTTCCTTACTTGCCCCATGCACACACAGGGTGGGAGACAGCACAGCTGTGCTTGGCTGGCTAGCGTCTCTACTGCTGTCTCACACCAGGCTTGTCGGACACAGTGGCTCCCCAAACGCGGCCCTGAATGTCACGACAACGCATGACAGCAGCAAGGAACCGTGGGCTGGAGTGAGCCCTGGTGAAAAGGGGCTGTATGGAGAGCTTGAGCACCAAGTCTTTGCTCTCTCTGTGCCCAAGATGGCTCCTGTCTGGTCTGGCCCAGTCTCCAGAGGCCATTCATTCCTTGGTTTCTCTGCAGACAATCAGCTAGGGCCAGCTGTAGCAGTGATTGGGGGGTGGCCTGGCAGGAACTGGACTGAGATATAGCAAACTCAAATCAAGTAGAAAAACCGTCACCTATTGCCCTCCTTGCCTTAGCCTGTAAACAAACTACTGGTTCGGGTTCTTCTACATCATTCATCACGGTGGGATCCAGCCACAGGGGAACTACTGGTAGAAACAGTCTGATGCATTCCCAGTGCTTTTCCAAGGCTATTACGCAGTACCTGTTATCACTTGTAACAGCAGCACGTGGCTCCATCTCTCTTACGCACACATACGCTTAGGTATTAGCGATTACCCCCATGAGACAGATGAGCCCAGTCACCCCACAAGACCCCTCCACCAGAGCCTGGGTGCTCACCTCCACACAGCAATGCTTGTCAAGGACGATGCTCCCCTTCTTCTCCTTCCGCTCCTCACTCATGTAGTAAGAAAGGCTGCTTGGCTTTAGTGTGAACCACCGCTCGGACCAGTTTCTCCTCAGCTGGCCCTTCTTCCAGAGGTAACCCTGTAGCCAGAGACAGGCAGGGACTCACAGTCCAGGGGCTGCACCAAGCCTTGCCCCCATCCTGTGAGTTTAATGGAGGGGGCTGTAACTGGCTCCTGCCATGGTTATTTCAGATGCCACACTTCAGCCTGGGCCCAGCTACCAGGTTATTTGCCCTCAGGGCCATCTAGGTGCATCTGCACCCACTAATCTTCCTAGCAGAGGGCCCAGGGGTGCATGCTGGATAAATCTCAGCCACTGTCCCCTGGGGCGTCAGGAGGATGTACACACATGGCCCAGTGTCAGCAGCCAAGAAGCTGTGTGTCCTGGTATGCTAGCCTGCACAGGGAGCTGGGAGGACCAGTCATACCAGTCACGTGGGCTCCAGGTCCTGTCCACACAGAGTAAAACACAGCAGTGTGCTGACCTGAGTCTAGGAATACAGGCTTGGCCTCCAGCACGGGCAGCTCCCACATTACGCACTGTGTGCTGCCTGTGGTGGTAATGGCCAGACCCTGTTTAGAGCCAGCAGCCGGCTGCAAACCGTGTTACAAGCGTGAACAGGCTTTTCTCACCCAAAAACCCAATGCCTTCCTGTGCTTCCGAGCAGCCACATGCAGACTCGGGCTTTACAGAGACACTTGGCTACATGTCTAAGACCTCCCAGGATCTCAGACTGTAGGGAAGACAAGAGCTGCTTCCACCCTACAGGTGGGTGAATCAAGGCAGCCTGATGTGGCCCACGTTAGGGAGCAAATGTGGCATGAAGACCACCCCAGAGCTCCCGATTTCCCCATTCCTTGCTTGAAGCCACCAGCATGACCGATGCCTGATTGGATATGCTGGGTGCTGTGTTCCCATATAGCAGTGAGAAGTCCTGGGGCTGGCACCCTTGCCAGGCTCGTCCCTGGGGTGTCTCTTGGTGTCTGTTGTGGAACTGGCTTTCCAGAAAGGAGTGGGACAGGGTGAAAAGCCCTCCAGGGGGGCTCTCTGGGCTATTCTTAGGTGACTGTGTCTTTCCTGCTTTGAACTGCCCTTTGTTCTCAGCTGGGTGGGATCACAGTGGGGTTTCTCAGTGCATCACAGCCTCTGCCCTTGCCCATGTGGGGGTGAGAAGAGCAGCAGAGAGAGGGAAGGGCCTTCCCAGGCAAGAGCTCAGTTTTCCTCTAGATGGACACTACACAGACCCACTGCCCAGGTTAGAGTGAGGAGCATTCGCAGCCCGTTTCCACAGGGGTGGGATCCCAAGCCAAGCTCCTCTTGTGTCCCCCAGAGCGCGAGGAGCTCCTTGCCTGCTTGAGCACGTCCTCAATGACCTCCTGATACACCTCTTCGATGGCCATGCTCACAGCCTCCTGCTCGATCCCCCGCAGGAAGCGCCCCGAGTTCACCAGGTCCAGGAACTGCCAGACCGTCAGGCCACCCTGCTGCTGGGGCTCCTGGGAGAGGTAGTCGTCCAGCTCACAGCTGTTCAGCTCCACGTTCATGGAGGTGCAGATCTTCTTCAGCAGATACTCCACCTGCAATCAGGAGAAGTCAGATGCTGGGGGCGGGGGGCAAAGCAGGAGATATTTCCATTTTCTGAGCCCCCAGACCCACCTCTGCTTCCACCCCAGGAACTTCTAGAAAGCAGGAGCCACCTCCATTTCTAGTCATTTCCAACCCAGGGCCTCAGAAACTGTGAGGCAACTTGCTTTCTATCCAAGGTACTGAGAAATCCACATTTTCAAACCAGGAACCTCCAGAGATCATGAGGCGCCCCCATTTTTACACAAAGATGCAGGATTATTCCCATTTCCACCACAGGACCTCCTTTTCCACCTCAGGCAGACCTCATTTCCACCCAAAGAAAACCCAAGAATCCTCCCTTTTACTCCAGAATTCCCCAAAACCACTAGTGGCTGTCCCCAAAACTCAAAGCAACCGAATGCCAGGCCAGCGGTTTCAACACTGCCAACTATATCTTTTCACTTAGCACTGCTCTCTGCTGCATTCAGCTTCTCTCAGCAGGCCAGCACAACACAAGGGCCGCTGCAATTTCTGTTTACAGATGTTGCACACGCGGGTAACCCGGTGCACGCACAGGCCTGCATCTCTGCAGACATCAAGCATCCCTTAAGTACATTAAATTCTCCCTCCAAGGACTCCATCATGTTCCCTTCATGCCAGCAGCCCATCCAGAGGCCTGGAGGAGAAGCTTGCACATAGCTGCATGCAGACTCAGGAAGTCAGCACAGCATTTTTTTTGTTTTCTTTGATTTTGACACTCGGTTCAGATTTGGGAAATTTTCTTTAGAACCACAAGGGCAAGCAACTTAAAAAATATAAATACATCAAAAAGTGTAGATTCTGCAAAAACTAAATCTGTCCGGAAGGGGGTGGATAGATCCCTCCAATGTGCCAGGCTTGATCCGTGTCTTTCAATAAATAAAGAAATCAGCTTCAAGCCCAGCTTCGGGAGTTGGGTGCAGTTTATTTGACTGAGTGTTTCTCAGCCACCTCTCACTACCCAGGGGCTGCGCTGGAGCCCGCAGGGGAAGGCAGAGCTCCGTGCCCAGATAACTTTGCTGAAGTCAGTGTGGTTTAACTGTCGGGTAACTAAAGGCAGGATAGCAGCCCAAGTTCCCCTGGCGGGCTGCGCTTTCTGTCCCCTCTACCAGCTTGATGTGAAAGTGGCCAGGGGACACCGGGGTGGGGGGAACCACCCCACCCCCAGTCCGAGGCACTTCAGCAGAAAGCTGATTCAGTGTGTCAAGGCCCGGGGAACAGGAAATACCTCTCTTGGGGAACAGGAAGTGCGGTTGCTGTCAACGCAGCCGTTGCTCCGCTTTGTGCTGATCTAAAGTGGAGATGGAGCAAGAGTGGCAGCCGCACGGTGGGAGCAGATGACAGCTGCCAGCCTGGCCACGAGTGGCCTCACCAGCCCAGAGCATGGGCGAGGGCAGGAGTGGGCTTGGTCAGTCCCTGCGGTGCTGGCGAGGCTGCTGTTAGCTTTAAAGCAAGCATCGTGCCCCACATCCACCTCCGCCCTCCACTTCTGCTCCCCCGCTTCCTCCCTCCACCAAGGCCTGTGGATTAGAGAACCACCTGATGGAGACTCTAGAACTGCAGCAAGTCACCATAAAAACCTCACTTTCTTCCCACATGCCTTGTGGAATTTAGAGATTACTATTAGCCCTTTCGGCCGAACAACTGTGATTTGCCTCCTTTAACTCTCTGGATGCCGTGGGCATCTTTCATGCACGCATTTATTAGTCTGGGTCAGAGCACTCCCTCTCTGACTTAAGCTGGGGCCGATGGAGATCCATCACAGCTCTTGCCATTACTAAGGTGCAGCTAAACTGACCGATCACCCCAAACGTTCTGGAAGACCCTCATATTTGGGGTTTGTGTCCCCAAGACATCCCAGAGATAGGACTTTTGCTCCCCACAAATTGGCCCCGGAGGGGTCAGGCAAGGTCCCGCTGAGAAGATGCTGCCTGGCACAGGGCTGACGCAGGCAGGCAGCTTCCCAGGCCCCCAGAGAGGTAGAGTCAGAGGGCAGGGAGGACCTCAAGGGG
Source organism: Crocodylus porosus (assembly GCF_001723895.1). Lineage (NCBI taxonomy): Eukaryota > Metazoa > Chordata > Crocodylia > Crocodylidae > Crocodylus > Crocodylus porosus. Next base: position 5,178,358 of record NW_017728935.1, on the reverse strand, counting down.
CACCTAGCTGCCACCCCACAGAGAAGGGACACATTTTCCAGGTGGCCACATTTGACGTGCATGCTTCCCAAGAGAGCTACCAATTTGCCTTAAAGGCAAATGACAGCTCCAGCTGTGGCCTCCTTGCAAAGCTGCACTCGTTAGCTCTCCTGAGAGGTGGAGCCACGTGGCCCAGCCCCGGTGCCGAGTGCTGTCCAACTTCCAGCTCAGCACTGCGTGAATGCGGCACCGCACCTGCAGCACCACACTACAGCGGCTACACGACTTCTGCTTCAGGAAGTCCACGGTGCCTCTGGGACCGTGTCTTGGATTTTGCTCCCCTAAGGCTTGGTGCAGCCCCTGGGGACCCTCTGTCCTGGCATGCAGGGAGTCAGCTGGTTCAGAGGGTGCAAGAGGGGTTTTTTTGTGAAGTAGCAGCCCCCACTGGGTAGGCACTATGGACGTGAAGCAGCTGGTGCCCAGGCGTTGGGAGCTCATCGGGTTCCTGCAGCTTTCAGTGCATTTGCAAGGGGCCTGCTCCTTCACAATCTCTCTGAAAAGTGTGGACACCCCAGGGACGTCCTTGTGAGGCATGTGTGTGCACAGTCAGCCAGCCCCTGGCCTTGGCTTGGTCGGTCTCGGCTGCAAGAGCTCAGAGAGGACCTGAGCCAGGCATGGTCATAGGCTTCAGGCCTCTTCGTTGTCCGCTGACACCTGTGGCCACTCGCACGTTTCAGGGACACAGCATGGGTGAGACCGGGATGCAGCCGAGGCAGGTGCAATGCGAGCTTCCAGCACCGGCCCCCACCCAGCCTCACATCTTGGCAACAGCTGTGCCCACACCGCACAATCGAGCTGGAGTCAAGAACAAGCGTGAGGCACAGCTGTCCTTGGCCCTTTGCAAGCAGAGCATGATTGAACATGCTTTACCAAGGGAGCTGAGCCCCCGTCGGTGGGAAAAAAACCCACACTGGATAGCTTATGAAACCCAGCCTCTCGCACTTCCCCGGCTGTCAGGACACCTTCAAGAACCATCACCTGGCTCAGGGCATTTGGCTTTCCCTAGTAGAAGCTGAGCTGTCTCCCCTGGGGACTGGCTGCTCTCCTGCCTCTGCCTCAGCTACTCCCCTTCCTGTCTGAAACCACAGCACTGCCCCACTTCTACCGCCTGTGACAGCAGGGCTTACGGCTAGCCGGCTTTCAGATCCTAAGCAGAGGGCAGTTGTGTAGAGAATGCCACGCACCACCGTCCTCTACAGCTTCACACCATCTCCTTCCAGCTGTCACCGTCTGTCTCACAACTTTTTATCACCGCTGTCCTGATGGTCTAGCCACAGGCCAAGCAGTCCCGGTGACTCAACCCTGCTCTCTCTCTCTAGACCCTAGAAGGAAATTGCATCCCCATGGTTCATTCAGCCCCTGGACTCTCTGCTAGGGCTGTGCAAAGTACCGCTTACAGCAGGGAGGAAGGGGGTTGAGAGGTAGGCCTACGCCTCTCCTGATGTGGCTCTGAGACGCAACGCACTCATTTCATGTAGGCCAGCAAAAAGCTGGCAGATGATAGCAAGATTGCTGACCTAGGCCTGAATTAACCTCGTGGCTCCCTCCTGTAACCGCCCATGTCATCATCCCTTGCTGTATGCTGTGAGTCGGAAAGAGATGCTGCTTACTACCTGGCGGTCCAGTAGCAAACCTGGCATAATCAGGGTCCCTATCCATGATAGCAAAGCTGGGACCCTTCTTGGGGGTGAAATGGAGAAGACAAGGAACTCCTACCTCATCCGGGACCATGACCAGGGGGTATTTGTCTTCAGAGAGGAAATTAAAGAGACACCAGAGCTTGAAGGCGTCTTGATGGGACACAACGCTGTTCCCATTTCGGTCTGGCTTGTAATTCTTCTTCGCCGTCAAAGTCCAGCAGAGTTCATCGAAATTCTCCTTGACAAAAGCACCTTCCTCCACCTGCAAACAAGCCCCATGAACCAGTGATGGCAGTGCCGCCACACTACAGAGTCCCAAGGTTGATACCACAGTGCTCGTCAGCTGGAGGGGAGGGCACTTAGGTCTCCTAGTGCCCCTGTGAAAAGGACGAGTATCATCCCTGCTTCACATGGGGGGAAAGGGAAGCACGGGGAGGGGAAAGCACTGGTCCACAATCTTGCAGTGTGTCACTGGCACAACTGGGAAGAGAACCCAGCAGGAGTCCTGGCTCCTTGTCCACTGCATTCATCACCAAAACACATCAGTTTAAACCCAGAGTCCAGGGCAGTAGGGAGAGTGCTTCCAGCACCGCAGTATCTCAGCCTCGCATCAGAACATCTGCCTTGGAAACCGGCCAAACGCACTTCAGTTCCCCGCTGAGCCCTGAGACTGAGTGATTGCTGCAAAGTACCAAAAGGCAGCACAAAATATATAATAAAGATCTAATATAATATATATTTTGTTATATAGTATAATAAAATATATATAATAAAGACCTCCAGGGAAGGAATTCTACCTGATCTACACATCAAAGAGCTACTCAACAGAGACACCCACAACAGCTCACAGAGACACTCCCATGGACCCAGAGGGAGACAGCTTTCCATCTTCAGCTTCCTCTGTGCAAAAATGAAATTTGTTTCCTACCTATGCGGACATTTTACCATCTTGTACCATCTATACTTTTCCCAGAGCCTGATGAAGGGACTTTGATCCCAAGAGCTTGCAGGAAGGACAATTTTCCTGCAATTTCCCAGTTGGTCTAACAAAAGGTATTTCGGAACCAAGAGTTCCAGTTTTCCGTACAATAAAAATCAGCACTT
>NW_017728935.1:5138803-5175475 GCF_001723895.1 Crocodylus porosus | reverse complement strand
GGCCTCCCATCTGGCTCTCAGGGCCTGGTATGAAGCTGGATGGGGATAATCTTCCCTGTTTTACAGGAGGAGGGAAACTGAGGCAGAGAAAGCACCCAAGGTCCTTCAGCAGGTCAGCAGAAACACCAGAAATACTACTGTCTGGCCCTTTTATCACAGGACTTTGAAAGTCAGGGCTCCTTTACAGCCAGTCAGTTTATTCTGTCACTGATTATTTTAGAAGTGTGACACACATGACTGTGACTTCAGGGCTCGGTCACCACTCACAGCTCTGCAGTTCCTTTTGCTTCAGAAGGGCCCGACAATATTTGCAAACCGTGTACAGTCAGCCCCAGTGAAATGCGGCCACCTCTGGAGCGAAGCACTGTGTACACATGCCATGCAGCATTCTGCCAAAGGGCAAAGGAGAGGGACATTTCTGGACCACAGGAAAAAAAAAAAGAAACTTAGTCTATTCAAAATTCCCCCCTTGGGACTTCAGAGGTCATGAAGAAAGCACCTGGGTTTTTTAAAGGTCTCTTTTGAAAGATCCACCCACAGGATGTTCCAGAGACCTCAGTTAATCGCTTATCAAACACGTGGTCCAGGAGGGATAGCAGAATTTGAACCTGTGACCCCATGGATCCTGCACTAGGATGTCTCTTTGTCTGGGCTAATGGTCCCAGGGTAGACCCTTGACTACACTGCTGAGTGGCGTCATCTTCAACTGCTAAGCTGTGCTGTGCGCGAGCACCTCTGACACAGGGACCTGTATTGTGCAAGCAAGCCCTTGCTTGGGGCAGCTAAGAACAGCCCGAGGAACAAGCTCCAGCAACAAGAAAGTGCTGAAAGGGAGGCATATCCTGTCCTGAACAAGCAAGGCACACCCTGGGCCAGAGCACCGTACGGAGGGACACTAAACCCACAGGGCCAGATCCTGACGCCTCTCTGCAAGGAGTGACCTACACCCCTAGGCCGGTGGAGTAAAGTGCTGTTCAATCCAGATCATCACAGCCTGTCCTTTAGACACTTAGCTGGGGCCCTTCTTCTTTAAAGAGCACGGTGGAAGAAAGCTGTTAGCAATTTTTCCTCTCCCCACATGCCCAAAGGAAGCAGCTCGTAAAGCATCAAGCTGCGGCGCTTCAGCTTAAGAAACAAAGATGCCTTTGAGCTGCAGAAAAAAAATCAAAAATCAAAACACACAACCCTTGGCCCCACGGCACCAGGTTCTATTTTCATCCTCCTCTTGCTGCTAAAACAGAAACAAGGCAACAATAAAAAAAATCCCACTAAAGGAAAAGGGGCTGGAATTTCCTGCCAGGTTTTCCACCCTGGGCGATTTTTACCTCCGGGTATCATCACCCTTTCGGAAATACTGACACAGGAGCCTCACCACGCAGAGGCCTGTCTGAGTGGAAGGGATGACTTTGTTTGCAAAAACCTGTCACAAGAATAAAAGCATTTGGCTTGTCTCTAGCATTTTCATTCTTCCAACTTCCCCCGCCCCGGCTGTAAAACATGCATCTTTCCCTCCTGCCCTGGTGGGTGTGTGCGTTATGTCCTCACCTGTGTCTAACCGGAAGGGGACAGGAGTCTGGTTCAGCCCCAGCTCTTTAGCTCTGGCGTGTGGGTCTGGAAGCCCCCAGTTCAAGCCCAGATGGTGACCATCACACCTACAGACCCCTTAATCCCAGTCAAACGATTTCCTTCCCAATGGGAAAATGCATCTAAATCTACCAACAAGGGGTGCTCCTGAGAGGTGACTAGCTGCCTAAAGGAGAGGAAAGGAATTGACTTTCATCCTAGCCAAGCAGCGGCTGGGAACCAGCGAGAGCAAAGGTACTCACCTTGTCCAGGATGTATTTGTTGAGGTACGGCATGTAGCCCTGGCTCGAGACCGGCCCGTCGTCGTCATCCCGGAAATGCTCCTCCAGCGCCACCGGGTCATGCGGGATGTGAAGTACCGTGTACAGGTTGTGACTGAGCACCTGGCACAGAAAGAAGAACGTGCTCTGCATGGCTTCTGGGCACCGCTCTCTGCGATAAAGAAAGGTGCCCCGCACTGACCCAGGGGGACCTGCCTGCCTGTTCTCGTGTGCCCTGGGCCGAGCTGCTGCAGTGTCTCAGCCCCTATCCCACATTCGTGTCCAAACAACCCTCCAGAAGTCAGGGAGGTGGTACCATGGGGGGCAACAAGGGATTCCTGGAAAGCTGCATCCCAATGAAAGAGATACGCTTCAAAGGGGAGGCAGCTCTGGGGCCCATGGCCATTGATTTCCCCCTGTAAAGCAGAATACTTTCTACCCCCTGTAGCCAAGGAGGGGACACAAAACCTCAGGGTAAGAAACAAGCTGATACTGAGCTGCTCTTGGCTGGAGCAATTTAGATCTGGTCCCTGAAGGTGTTACTCGTGTTGGGCAGGTGTCATTTGAAATGCAGGTCCAAGGATCGCGTCAAATTTGAGATGTGCTTTCCAGGGCCTCTAGGATGCTACATCAGTGGGATGGAGGAGTGCCTGTGCACACAGCTTTGTGGATAAAAGGTGAGACAGCCTCAAAAGACAGGGACATTCACTCAGAAATAAAATGCGCTTTGGCTCCATTGGCAGCCACAGGGCATTTGTTTTCCATGAAGCAAGTGTACCAGCAAAAGCAATGCACTGGAGAGGGACAGTCACAGGATGAGTTTCATGCTGGCAGGCAGGAACATCTGCCTCTCTTTCCAGATTCTGCATAAACAGAAGCATTTTCCCCAATCAGCCAGAAATTGGGCACCCCTGGGCTCTGTTTAGTGGGAATTGGAGTGCCAGGGGATGAGTGCCCTGTACTTCTAACCAGACACAAAGCTTAACACAAAATTGAGTGCAAACTCTGCTCAGCCTCTGGCTTCTCAGCCCATGCACTGACTGCACAGTCTCCTCTCCCCTGCTTAGAGGCTGGAGGGACTGGTTGCTTTCTCTTGCAGGTTTGCAAATGCTCCCAAGGGGGTTAGGGGGGGTCTTGGCAAGTAATAGCATCCAGCAGGCAGCACAGAGAGGCAACCGTGACAAGCAGGCTGTGCTGCGAGTCCCAGAGGTCAGGGAAAGAGTGAAGCAGCATCTGACAAACTGTGATGGGATCTACCTAAAATGATGTCTGCATGTGCAGGCATGACTTGGATTTTGCTGAAAGCCCAGGTGGGATCTGTAGGAAATTCCAGCCTGCAAGGCACATGTGGGACCTCAAAGGATGGGCTAGGCCAGTCGCAGAATTTGGGCGTGGGAGGGATTGGCAGCTGGCCTGCTTCTTGTTATGGAGACATGGCAGGGTTTTTGCCACCGGGGAGGGTGTGCTCAGGGCCTCTGCCCTTGGGAGTTGGTGTAAAATGAGTTCAATCTGCAAAAAGAGAAGAATCGGGGCAGGCTTTGGCTTCCAGGAACGAGGGGAAACCACCGATCATCATTCAAGGTGCATGGTGATCCTAGCAACCCATTGGGTAGAGTGTCCTAGCTGTCTGCTGGAAAGAGGTACAGATATAGCAAATCCCCAAGGGCAGAGAAAGGGGATCTTGACATACACGCACACTGCGTGTAGTGCAGAGCCTATGGGCTGAGGAGATGAAGTCCTGCATGCAACCTAATGTGACTGGCTAGACTACTTGCAATCAGAGCCGGTCAGAAAACTTTGCCAAAACATTTTTTTCTTTGGGAAAAGCCCGTTTGATAGAACCAAAAATTGCCACAAAATCAGCAAAATGTCGATGGCATTTTCCTTCCTGATTATTTTAGAATTTCAAAATTTCATTTAGAGAGCTTTTACTTTTTACATTTTTTTTTTTTAATTATTTCATGGCATGTCCTATGTAGCAGGGCAGGGAAATAGTTTAAGGCTCAGAAACAAACACTGCCATGCCAACAGGACACACTCTGCTCTAGCAAATAATTTAAGAGCTTCAGGCCTTGCTAAGTAGGCAGCTGCCCTTAATGCTTGTATTTTTTTTTTTTAAATAAAGGGAAGATAAAATACATCAAAATAAAGAAATACTATTTCAGCCAGCAAGTCACGTTCTGACACGTCAGCAAGCGTAGTGCCACTGGCACATCATGAAAGAATGTCATGTTACATACACTCAAAAAAACCCCTAAGATAAAATCAAATTTGAGACACCATTTCAGAATTGTAGCAGCCAGAAGCAACACTCTTGTGAACTAAAACATGTGCCAGAAAAGCCTTTTTGCAGGAAATGTCAACATGATTTATTTTCATTCCTGGTCAAAACAAAACTATTTCAAAATAACATTCCCCGCAATCTGGGAAATCTTCATTTTAACCAGCTCTGTTGGATTCCTCTGCAAGTGTGCTGGGGGGAGCATGCACCTATGCTGTTTGGGACATAATAAAGAGAAGGGGGTGCTTGTTCATCTGAATACAGGGGTGCTAGCCTCGAGCAACCAGTCATCCTTGGCTTTTTTGCTGAGGCTGTCAACAAAAAGGGTGAATAGCACCAGCAGCAGATGTGCACACATCTGTTTACTGGGGAAGATGGAGTGAGAGCCTGCAAACCCACTTCCCATGACCAGTCCAGCCTGAGATCAGAATTAGGGGCTGCCCCAACACATTGTAAGAGATCATCCCAAAGAGTTTACCACCTAAACCGACAAGACAAGTGAGGAAAGGAGAAACAGAGGCCCAAAAAAGAGGAAGTCACTTGCCCAGGGTCGTGTAGCACCTCAGTAGCAGAGATGGAAGACCCTCCACATCTGCCCACCCAAATATTCTGCCACTGCAGCACTGCCCGCCTGCCCCTCGCCTCCCTTGTATTTGCAGCGTGCCAGGCTGAGGCGTGCTGCACTCTCGGCAGGTCGGGCTACACGGACCGGGTGGAATTTTCCTCTCGCTGCGGCTCTTGCCAAACAAATGATCAGTCTGAGGTTACCCCCAGGTGCTTGCAGTCTGTGGCTCCTCTTGCCCAACTGGATTCTTTCTCTCATTCGCCCCATGGATAGATAGGATCATTTTGACTCCACCCAGCATTTAACGGCGGTGCATAAGAGAGCTGCAAATCCTAGCTGGTTGGCTATAATTATATAGCGCACGTACATGCCACAGCTCAGGTCAGGAGAGGGGAGGGATTGCATGAACCCCAGCATCCTGTCTGTCTGTCTCAGTCTGGGCAATTACACCCTGCCAGCCCAGAGATCCAGCATTCAGTAGGGAAGATTCTTCTCTAGCCTATCATCGCCAGGCCACACCACTCCAGAACTAGCTGCATTTTGGTGGTGACGGAAGCAACCTCTCCTACCTAGCCCATGTGTATTACGAGGGGGTAGTGCAATGCTGTGTGTGAAGCACTGTTAGATTTAGAGCCAGTGGGAGGAAGAAAATCACTGACAGCCAGTATTAAGTTTAAGACGCTGTCATGATGGGCGCCAAAGTGAAGATAAGATCGGGGAGAGATTGGAGGGAGGGGGTGGGGGGAGATAGGAGTATCACAAAAATGGAGCTTGCAGCCCCGGGCAGGGGCACAACCTCCCCGATTCCTTTCTGCTTTCCTTTGCTAGGACATGAAGTCCAAACAAAGCTCCAAACAAGCCCTGATGCCCAGAGGATGGTTCCCAGCTCCTCTAGCAGCAGGAGCTGTGCCCTTGGCTCCCCCCACGCTTCTCACCAGGCTGAATTTAAGTTGCTTGTCAGAAACCTTTATCAAACCGCGAGCAGCACGTGATGGGTTCGAGGAGCTTCCTGCCCCTTTGCAAGTGAGCGAGGCCTCCTGCCTGGTAGGCGAGCTCTCCTCCCTGTCTCTACGGTTATGCAAAAGGTCATGTCAGACCCCGATGAGCCAAAAGCCACTGCTATAGTGACAGAAGTTTGCAGCTGGCCCCAAGCCCAGAGAAGGGTAAACTGCCCAGACCCCAAGTGAGCAGTCTCTAGTCAGCCAGTTCGCTCTCCCCCACCTCCCTCCTCTCGGCATAGGCCAGGTACCCATTAACAGATGCAGGAATCTTAATTTGAGGACACAGGATGTAGAACATCCTTCCCCCTTTGTCCGTCCAGCCTGGGGCTGGTGACATGTGGGAGCCTTGGTGCTAGAAGCCCAGAAAGACAAGATGACACAGGCCCCCCCCATCAGTGACTCGAAAGGCTGCACCCCTTGTGCTGGTCAAATGTAGATGCTGAGGCTTTGGAGCCAGCTTGGCCCTGGGAGAGGAAATTAGTGATGGCGAGTCAGGATATTTCTTATCCTGCCTTATTTTTGTTTGTGCCCTCTGCACTTGCCTGGCCACAACCAGAAAAGTCCCCTTTCCAGAAGCCTTAGCCCAAATGCAATGCCTCGTTTCCAGGAAGCCACTCCAGCCAAAGACTTGACCGCAGCCAGAGAGATGAAGGCAAACAGCAAACTTCTGCATGCAAAACCTTCCCCAAAGAGCCTCGTCACAAAACTGTCTAGCCAGCTTTCCTTCAAAGACTTGGTGTGAACGTTATGCATGCCCCAAGCCACAGAAGCCTGTCAGCTTACATGCAGTGGCACTATCTGATGACTCTTTTCACAGTAACATTCATTATAGCATTTGCTGGAGGGCTTGTTGGAACTTAAATCAATACCCCACCAAACTGAGATCTAGGAGGGGTTGAACCGTACCTGCCCAAATGGATTTTCAGACACAAAAGGGAGTTTTAACAAAACCGTTCTTGAAGAATTCTGGAGTTTTTGTCAAAAGAAAATCAGAAACCATGCAAATCCAAAATATTCCCTGTATGATCTGCAGTCGAGATGCCTGGTAAGAATGGTTCTTGGCTTTCCTCGCATCTCCATTCTCTTCCGTGGGCTGGGCTCGCCAGACGGCCTACAATTCCCCCTTAGCCACCACATCCAGCATGCGGCTGCCTCCATCACCCGTGAAGGTTGGTCAAGGGGCATCATGACAGATGTAGTCCACCCAGGGAGCCTGGTGTCTAGAGAACAGGAACGTGCGCACGATTCCTATGAGACACCAAGGCAGAGCATCTCCGAGCTGAAAGACTTTCTGGTTTTCAGCCAACCTGTTTCAGTTTTTTTTGAGGTTTCTCCAAGAACTCACATTTTTCAGTGGAAAATGTTGACCTTTGTTTTTTTTAATCAGCATCTCCAAAAGGAGGAACAAGCCTGGTTTCCATCCACCTCTGCTTCTACCTCTACCACACACATCCAATTTGTATTCACGCACTAACTTCTAGCCACGTTTTACCTGCCCTCCCATCCTTTGGTCCTAGAAAGCATCAGTGAAGTTGCCACTGCCCTAAGCTCCAGGACAGGTCCACCCTACCGCCTTTCCAGCAGCCCTGAAACACTGCCTCCCAGAGACAACCTGCTCCGAAACAGGGGGGAGAGCAGAGCCAATGTGTTTGTGAGACACCCGCCTCCGACTGATCTTACGGACACACCTTGCCCCTCCCTTCCTAAATTGGCACCTTCTGGAAGACTGATCCCATAAGCAGGGGGCGACGAGGGAACGAGAACAAGACAGAACCGGCACAAAGAGGCGATTAGTCACGCTTGCTCCTGGAGCTTCTGCTCCTCTCCCGATAGAGAGACTCAAACAAGCTGAGTTAGCACCCAACGGCCGGGTGCTCTTGTGTCTGAATGCACAACATGCCTGCTATGTAATGCCCCTGGCAGGGATGAGCATCCATCAGACAGAGGACCGGCTCCCTAACTCGTGGCACGCAGAACAAAGCACGCCTGGTGCCATTACGAGAGCAAGGCAGCGCGGAGCCGAAGGCTGGCTCCAGAGTAAGATCAACGGAGATGATCACACCTGCTGTCACCGGGACGTCTCGGAGCACCTTTGAAACGCTAATGCCGCCTCGCAGAGTTATATCGCCACCCCCGTGTCATGATCTGCTACTCAGGGTTTCAGACAGCCCCGGTGACTTGCTCAAGATGACACGTCAACTGAGTGGCCGAACGAGGACGAGAGCCCAGGAGTCCTCGCACCCAAGCCCCCCTCTGCTCTATTCCTCCTTTATTTCGTGTAAAGAGATGGCTGCCAGGGCCGCAGACTTGCTGGGAGAGAGGCCTGCCTAAGGAAAATGGGACCAGGACAGAGCTGGGAAGAGAGCCCAAGGAGGCCCAGGCTGGAGCTCTCATCACCGGACAACATGGCACACGGTCACGGCACCCTACGGGGCAATGGCAAGGCCTTCTGAAAGGGAAAAAAAACCTTGCAGCTGCCAACATGAAGGACACCAAAAAAACAGCAGGAGCGCTGCATATTTCTTAAGCTTCAGTCGTACTGCATAAGAGCAGTGGTTTTCCTGACTCAGCCTTTCCTACTAGCATTGGGTGACAAGACACCAGGGCCGGGAGGGACATGGCTAAGCACAGACCTGAAGCACCTCATGCAGGACCTCTAGAAACTCTAGATGTCCAAGGTAGATGAGGCCCATCGGACTCATCCCCCCTGGACCAGTGCAGCATCCCTCCTTTGCGTAACCTCACCACATTGCTCCCAGTATTGGTTTTCAACGGACTCCAAAGACTCCTCTTCCACCCTTCCCTTGGCAGATAAAGGACCTTATGGTCTGCTGCCCCCATCGACACACGTCCTATGTCTTCTCCCCCCTCCGTGTTTGCAAGCCCACACACTCAGCACAGACCAGCTCAGGGACCCAAGTCTGGCCAGGTGCCTCGAGTGGTCTGAGAAGCAGCATGCGCGTGGGCTGAGGTCGGCGGCACGTTCTGTACCAGTCCCAAGCAATGCATGCTCCCCCCTCCAGCCCCACGTTTCTGCCATCACAACTCCCTCTAGAGAGGGGCTGCAAGTCACCCTCCAAAAACTGCCCCATGGGGGACACTGAGGCAGATCCTTCCACCCAACACCTGGCAGCAGCTGTGTGAGTTTAGACCCTGGGGAGACCTGCTGATTTTTGGAGCAGCAATACAAAGGAGGGTTTTTTCTTCTTGCTTCCCGCCCAAGCATGGGTTGAATGGCCTGAACAGAGCCCCTCCTCATTCCAGAGCAGTCCCCGGAGGATCCAGCCCATGCAGGCTCGGGCAGAGAAGTGCAGACAGCACAGCTCAGGGCGTGGAAGTTCATTACCTGCTCTTAGCATCTTCTTTCACAGAGCCAGTGCTACCGGGCGCCCAGCCCACCCCTTCCAGCACATGCCAAGTGAGAGCTGCTGAAACGCCGACTCTCATGTCCTTCTGTGACACCGCTTATCCGAGGAACTCGAAGGCGCTTTACAAGCACTCATTCATCCACGAAGCCTCCGCACATTCTGGCAGCACATGCTGGGATTGTTAACCTCTCCGGGTAACCTCTCCGGGTACCTCTGGGAAATCGGGGCGGATGGGTAAAGGGACATGCCCAAGGTGCCAGTGTGAGTCAGTGGCAGAGCCCAGTGTCCTGGCTCCCTGCTACCTCCACCTCTGCAAGGGCTTGATCCTTACTGATTTCAAGACTACATTACACCCTTCTGGCAGTATACCCAGGCCTTCAAATGGGCCTGGATTACTTGGCCTCTCCATTAAGAGCTGCTTTACACCCCTGCCGGAGCACAGTCACGAGGCCTCGGTGGAACCAAGTCAGGCCCTCAGCGTGTGAATGTTCATACCTGCTCGGCTCTGTTAAACCTCCCCCTCAAGACTGAGATGGGCCCCGCAGGATGGCAGCGGGGAGCCGGCTCCTCCTCCAAGCGCCCAGGTCACCTGCTCTAGACGTGGAGCTGTCCCCTGGGCTGCAGGCGCTCCCGCTGGCTGGCATCGCTGCCAGCACATGGAGCAACGTAAGCAGTGGGGAACACCAAAGCTCATCAGCACCCCCCGACTGAAAGCGCAGCCCGGCCCTCCACTGGGTCCTGCTCACCCAGGCTGTACGAGCAGTGGCAGCCCGGTCTCCTTACAACCCTCCTACGCTTGGGTCAGATTGGCCTCTAGCTGAGCAGGCTGCACTGCCCTCCCAGCCCACAGCCTCCATCCCCGTCACTCCCTTCAGCCAACGTCCCCGGGGAGTCAGTCCAAGGTTTCCCCATCCTCACCCCTCTCCTTCTCCACAGCTTGTATTCAGCCCTAGGAGAGAGCAGCTGTCTTTTTTCTTTTGCAAAAATTTTTATTTCTGTAAGTCAATGCAGCTCTTCTGATGCCAGTCCCTTCCCCGGCCTCCTCTGCACAGGGCCATAGAAACGCAGCCCGTGTGCCCCGGCTGTCACTTCCCTCATCTGCGGCGAGCTGGCCTCGTTTCCCAGCTGAATGTGGAATTCTAATCGGCTTCGGGGTGGCTGGGAGCTCAGGCGCTGCCTCCGGCGCCAGCTCCAGCCGGGGGTGGAATATTTAATGCCAGTGGAGAATGGCAGCCCCTTTCTTCTCCCTGGTTGGAGATGCCCGGGGGCCAATCCTGGGCTTTGTAATGACCTTTCAGGCTCCAAGCTGGAGGCTGGTCTTGCATGCTAAGAGGCGCCCCTTGCTGCCTAACTAGTGGGACCAGGGCCTGGGAGACTTAAACTGCAGCTCTCTAGGGAGGAAGGTAGAGAGCAGCTAAAGCAAGAGATGGGTTCTGAGTTCTGGCTTTGTGCAGGAGTTTGGGATGAGCCAGTTCTCTGCTGTGGGCCTCCGTTTCCAAACTGTGAAATGGGGCTAATAGCGAAGGAAAGGATGGAGTTCAGCAAACTAGCATTTGCAAGGGGCTCTGAGACCATCATCTGAAAGTCATCTGGGATGGGTGAGGTCTACTAGCACCCCTCTGTCTTGCCCGGACTGCTGTGCCTCCGCTTACCACTACATGCAATGCCAACACATCTACTTCCTACGCAGGGAGCTCAGACCTTCCTCCTTTAAAAACCAAAGCACTACAGGGTTCATTGGAGCCAGACAAGGGATTTGCCCCACTGGAATCTGCCTGACTTTTGGATGAGAGCAGGCATCTGGGGCGTGCAGCTCTCAACAGCAACCCGGGGTGGCGGTAGTGGTGGTGCGGGGAGGATGGGACACTGTGCAGGGTCTGCTGCCTTCCCCAGACCCTACAAGCACCCCGCATGCCGCTGCCTGCCTTTGCTTCCGGTGCCTCTGGGCACTGTCCTTTCCTTCATGCTTCCGATCGTCACTGCATCCTAGGACAGGTGGCCGGGTGGTCTCTGTCCTCTCTCCACGTCTGACCGCAACCACCCGTGGCCGACCCACCTCTGACCATGCCCCGTGTCCTGCAGCAGCTCCACCTGCTCTTAGAGCAGAAATTAGCTCAAAAAAGGCTATATCTACCCAAGCAGCAGCATGAGAAGCAAGGAGCCAGGCCCTGCTCTTACAGGAAAAACTCAGACCCAGGAAAGAAAATGTGACCTGATCTCCTTAGCACTTCCTCCCCATCATCGCAGCATGGGCGGGGTTTCTCCCCACACACAGGAACTAACTGGGGTTTGACCTAGCACACATGCTGCCACTGGGATCCCAGCATAGGCCTGGCTGTAAAACACAATGAGGCTATCAATAGGCTCACCATACGGAAATCCAGGACCCTGCCTCCCCACCCCCACAAGTGGGCAGGGGCAGGACCGCATGCCGGGCAGGCAGCGGTGCCCACCAGCAAAACTGCCCCTGGAGCACATGTAGTCAGACAATCCCCATAAGAGCAACGGCTACTTAAGAGCAACACTCCCACGCCACTACTAACAGGTGTCAGCTACAGTAACAACACCCACGCCCCTTTGTACTTCTGCACCCTCCTTCCTTCTGGGCCCAGCAGTGCCCTTTATGTCCTGTTTGCCCTGCCTATGTTTCTATGCCAGGCCACTTCTCTATTTCTGACACACGAGGCTGTTCCCTCTCTCCGTTCTGTGTAGCCAGCCCAACCAACTGCTGCACTTCCCATTGCAAGCTCTCTGCAGAGCTCCACACCGTGCTGACATCACATCATTAACAACGACACAGGACCCTGGAGCATGCCCCTGCTCACCGGGACGCACCTAACCCACACACCTCTGCAATGCCAGAGCATGGCACTGCACTGAGGGCCTTGGAGAGATGAAGAATTGCCCATTGTTCTCCCTTTATCTGCCAACTTAACAAGGACCAGCATTAAGGGGTGTCTTGAGACGCGTGAAGAGCCATCTTCGGAGGAACAAAGCTGCTGCTGTATCCTCTGTCCTCCATCAGTCCGTGTTCTTTTAAATTACTAGTTGCAGGTGCACAGAGAGAGTAAGTAGCAGTAACAGGAGCCATGGTGCTGTGATTAAAGCACAGGCAAGAACCATGTTATTTTTCCAGGCTCTGCCACCAGTGCCATGTGCAACTGTGAGCAAGGCTCTGAAGTCCCATCTACGCAGCCAAGTTGCACACACGTCACTAAAACCTGGGCCCCCTCTTTGCTTGTAGGAGACGGGAGAGATTTTCCCCTTGCTTTGCAGCTGCGGGATATGAGATGGGTTGGAGTGGACAATGCTCTGGACCCTTTTGGACTAATGGTTGCCTGCAAACGTGGGGATTGGACTAAAAGCCCAAGAAGCCCCTTGGTGTCCCATCTTCCTATTTACGTTATCTGTATTGTGGTCATGGGTCCTGGATATGACGGCAAACTGCATCCGACTGGAGGGCCTGGTGGCAACCTGGTGGGGCTAGTCATGATGGGGTAGCTCCTATAAAATACCAGAATAAAGTGAATGTAGGGTGCCTCAAAAACGCCTAGCCCCCACTGCCTTGGTTGGAGAAAAGCTAAGGGACATCACCCAGACAGAAATACGCACTTGCTGAGGCATCAGGCAGTCAGCAGTTTGTATCTGTTGCTCTCTGGCAGAAGCTACAACCATTGAGGCACTGAATGTCTGGATTTGGTCTGGTTTTGGGTCTTGTCTCAGTGGTTTAAAGGGGGGTGTAGGTCTTGGTTGTAGGGCTCCGCACAAGTGGATTCATCAGACATCTTGATCCAGAGGATCGACGGGCACCCCATTCACATTTCAGGTCTCCAGTGTGCTAGGGGCTGTACAGCCAACAGAGAGACAGCGTCTGCCTCGGACAGCTTACTCACAACCAGGCTGTCTGCTCACAAGCGTTTTGATGCCACTTTGATTACATCGGCCTAGCTAAAATAATACAACCCCTTTGGCGTGCGCATCATATAAACTGGCATACCTTGTATCCAGGAAGAGGAATAGGCTATCCCACTGTAAGGCATCTTCTGATGGGTAGCACCACATCCACGCTAGCAGCTATGTGGCTCTGTGTCGACAAAACCTCATGCTTCTAACTCATAATTAGCCCACTACCAACAGGTGCAACCTCCCCCAGCATAGAGACTCCATTTAAGGAGACCAACACGAGCTAAACTGATAAAAGCCAGGTCTACGCTGAGTTGAGACTCCCTGGGTGCAGACATATAAAGAGCCCAACCCAAAGAGGTAGTGGGCAGGGGCTTATTGCACATCAGCTGCCCATGTGCACACTCTTATCTCACAGTAAATGGAAGCTACACACAGTGTAACTTATTCCTTTTTCAGTAAGAGTTGAGCTACCACGCTTGAGCCTCTATTACCGTGGGGCAAGGGTGTACATGGACAGTTACCAAGCAGCAGCAGGTGAGTCGTGATGAAGTGTTGCCCCTTTTAACTCCAGGATGATTTGTTGGTCTGTCCACGCCCCCCTACAAAGGTCTATCCTGGTTTATCACCATCAGTTGGAAAATCAGCCCTGTTAGCTCAATTGGTGCAGAAATCAGTAGGGTTGAAGGGCCCCTGCACAGGAGCAGTCACACGGCAAAGCTCTGAGTTAAGGGTGTTCTCCGCACTGGGCATAATATCCCCATGGTTCACGGCATGGCAGTAAGCGGAGTTAGTCTAGGATTGCTTTCCAGTCAACTGTGGGAGAATGTGTCTCTCCTTATGGGCCTGTGGAGGGAATTGTAGAAAAGCACTGGGGCGCTAGCCCAGCTCAAGTGACTTAGCCTGCATGCTCCCTGCTAAACAAATAGGGAGACCCTCGTGGGCCAACTGGCTCAAATGAAAGCACCACCAAACTCAGGGGAGAGGGTTTTCTGGACTGATGATTTAGGATGGGGAACAGGGGATAAGAGCAAACTCTCCTGAGAAGAGCCTGGCGTAACTGCAATGAACACATCCCCTGCATATGCAGGGAAGGATTTAGGAGCCAGCAGGAGTTAGGAATCCAAATCCCTTCGGCATCTTGATACCAAACTACCTTTGGCCACTCCGAAAATCCAGACTCCTGATGTCGATAGGTTCTGAAAGCACCTAGTGTCTCTCAGGAAGACTACTGCTTAAAGATAAGCTAGAAACAAAACAACAGGGAGGAAATGAACCTCCAAGAAAAGAAGAACCTACTTTTCAGGCAGGTGCTTTTAGGTTAGAAAGGGGGGTAGGTTGTAGCCATGCTGGTAAGGACAGAGGCAGACCCGAAAGCTTGCAAAGAAGAATTTGTCCAACTATTTGAGTTGATCCAATAAAAGAGAGCGGATTTACCCAAAGAGCCTTGCCTGCCTTTAGGTTAGAAAAGCAGAGGAGAGGGGCCTGCATCCAAGCAGTATGGTCCTGAGTGACCGCGAGGCCTCAGTGAGGCATTACAGACAAAACCACACGAACAGCTTTGCAGCCTGGGGACGAGCCGACTATTTTCTTCCAGGGCCTCGTGGGCCAGGTGAGCTCAGGGCCCAGGTTTCAGAAGTGTGGAGAACCCAGAACTCCCAACAGTGTCGCAGGAGCTGCAGGCGCTCAGCCCCTCAAAACCAGGCCCTTACAGTCTCCAGTAGTGAAAGTAATTAAGCATTTACCCTCCCTGGGTCTCTCTGAATCCAGCCATCCCCTCCACCAGGGCTACCTTTGCCCTTTTCTTGATCTTTCCCTGTGCTCACAAAGGGTTTAGTAATAACCGGAAGCCCTTTCCCAACATAAACCCTTTAATTCCCCAGTAAAAAGCATCTCTTTTGGTCTCTCCCCTGGCCACTGGCTGTAGGAGGTTAAGAAAAGCTTAGCAGAAGAGCAAGCACGAGGGCAAGCACAATGTATAATACTCCCCATGCTTTGCTGTTCACGTGGCCTACCCCACCTGTGCCACCAAGGGCTCTGCGCAAACACGAATGGCACCTCAGCACCCCGGGGAGACGGGAGATAATGCTCCCACCTGTCTAGAGATGGGAACAGAGGCACAGCAACGGTAACGACATATGGATGGGATCATGCCCCGTCTGCCCCCAGCGCTCCCGACTCACAGGTTGCGCCCACGAGACTGTCTCCCCTTCGTGGATGACTATCATCAGTAACTTGATGGCTTCCCACATCCTTGCTGCCACACACTGGTAGGAAGGAAAGCAACACAGCCACTACTAAATATACATGTCCAATCAGTTTAAAAAGAGTTCAGCGCCCAAGACCCACAATACGTGTGGCACTGCCGGGCTGAGCCAGGTACACGAGCGATTGCAGTTGCTGTCAGTGCTGTTTGACAGCAGAGGCTTGCCTTCCTTTGTTCGAGACCCTTCCTGTAGCAACATGCCAGGCTGCAAGAGCTGACTAACAGTCGTAAGACAACAACACAGGAAGCCTGCAATGACGTGTTGAGATCTCCAACCCCGAGCTTCACGGACTCGCCCATTTCTGACAGCAGCAGGTAGGCTTGCATGGGACAGAGGCCTATGCAGTGAGTGACAGACAATCCTTTGTACCAGAGGGGGCTGGTGATCACACCTTGCCCTGCCTAGGGTTCGGGCGAGACCCTGACAGCTCTGGGTTTCACTGTGGAACTAATGCACATAGCCATTTTCAACACAGGACAGAGCATGCCCAGTGCGGGAAGGGCGAGGCGCAAACGTCCCCTCCCCCTCGCTACCGAAGCAGTGGAAATAGTGGTTTGAGAGGCAGAGGGTTGGGGTGGGAGCTCTGAGCAGCAATTTCATACCAAGCCCTCTTGGGGCTGCAGTGCAGATCAGTGGCCTAGCTGACAAAAACGGGGCTCTCGTCCCCTGCCCACCCCAAACCCTGCCCTCCAGCCCTGTGCAGGCTTTCTGGGGGTTTCAGCCTGAAGCCTCGGCAGCAGCCCTAAAGAACCTAGACTCAAATCCAACCTCAAGCGATACCAAGGCCTCCAGAGTGAGACTGTGCAGCAAGATCTCCCCCTGCACTTTGAATTCGGGGCCAAACTGAGCAGGGATACAGAGAGATGCCTGGCGGCATTTTTAGACGGGCCTAAGGTTAGGTGCAGTAACTCCCCTCAGCAGCCATTGGAGTAGGTCCCTAACTCAACCGAGCGCTATGCTCACGCAGGGAAGTTTGGTGGCTGCTCCTATGGACTGGCAATGGGAGGGGAAACCTGCTCAGATTTGCTTGCCAACCTCATCAGAAGCCTCTTCGCTGGATTTACCTTTGTAAATCCAGCCCTAAATTAATCCTGCAGAGGATGCATCTGGCCGGATACAGTCCAAGTCAGGCAGGAGCAACTGGGCCCTCCCGGCAAAGAAGAATAATGAAGTGCTCCATAGTGCCCGAGAGCACAGGTAGGTCTCTAAAAGGCACAAGGAGCAGGTCCATCAGGGAACGCGGTGCTAGTTTTACAGCCCCCGCCCTGGAAAGGGCTAATTGCTGAACATTGCTTTGCATGTCTACGTGCCCAGCTGGATCCCATCTTACCGAACGCTGAGCCAACAAGCTCGCCCAGCCCTCCTGCCTCCATCAGGCGCGGGCTGCATTTCCATCTGCCATCATGGCTTGATTTGCTCCTCGCCTTGCCTCCCCATTGCAGCACCCTCAGGGAGCTAGCAGACAGGGGGACTTAGCTCGGCCACCGCTTCCTCAGAGACATTTCAGAGCAGCTAGTCTTTCAACTGATTCACCGGGCACACGCGGCGGTGGGATTGGCCCCTAGACAGCGGCAGCTACAGGTTTCTTAGAAGCACGCTGGCCACCCTATACGAGTCCTCTGCCGAGACAGCAGCACAGCCCCAAGAGCTCAGCCCTGCATTCCTCCCTCAGCCCCTTACGCAAGCCAGACTAGTACAGGCAGCAAAACATGGCCCAGAAGAACAGAGATCTTTTCCCTGCTGTTGTGCTGGTGGACAAATCACGGAGAAGTAATCACGTAAGGAGACCATCTAAGGTCTGTGTTAATCCGAGGCCAGGCAGAAGGTGGGGCCGGATGGCACCTCCGAGACTAACAGCCTTCTGTCGTCTGCGGAGGCCATCTAAGGTTTGCCTCTTCACACACATGAATTGCTCCATTTCCCAAGTCGTCGCACGTGCTGGCAGGGCTTCTGCGGCAACATTTTACGCTGTGTTTACACCCAAGGCTGAATCTCTTCTGAACAAACAAGTTCGTCCGACTCAAATTCCAGCGGCCAAAGCATCACCGGCCGCTACTTTTGAAGCCAAACCGGAGGATGGAAAAACCTGCCAGGCTTGTCAGAGCAAAGGGAAACCTTTTTGGCTGTTACTTGATATCACAGGGTGGAAGAAACATTTTAGTTTGAAAAAAAAGAAAAAAAGAGGTGCAGAACACTAAGGCTCATATTTTATACTTCTGCAAAGCTGCTACGTTCTGATCAGAATTAAAAAAAGACGTTATTTTTGGCCAAACCATGCAGGAGATGCATTTTTAAAAACGCTCTTCCTCTCAACCGAGGGGCCGACATGCAACAGGAAGGAGATGGGAGCCGCGCGTGTTAAAAAGAGAAAGGAAAAAAATGGAGATTGGGTTTTTACCTGAGGGGAAGCTGGGGGGCTGGGGGAGAAATGGCAAAACATCTAAAACATTAGATTCCCACCCCAAAAAAATAATTCCTTTCAAGCCACACTTTTTGGCTAAGTCTCCGCTGCTTCCCACCCCCCGCCCTTGAGGAACACGAAGCAAAGCCAGAGAACATGAATGCACCAGGATGCTGCTAACTGCGCAGGACGGTGCAGCCACTTGTTCGCGGCACTGAGCCCCAGGCAGCTGCAAAGCAGCATCGAGTCCTGCTTCACGCCTCGCCACGCATCTGTGCGACCCGGGGGGCGGCTGGAGAGTGCATCAAAGCCGAACCACCCCAAAACCCCCGCCCTTCTGCTTTCCCGTTGCAAGTGGTACTCACTTTTAGCTGCGACTTGGACACTTTGCCACTCTTCTCCACATCCAGGGCGGTGAAGGCGTACCAGATGGATTTTAAAAGCTCTGCTCGCAGGTCCATGGCTAGAGGCACTGATGACAGAGGCTGTTCTGTCAACGGCGAGGATCCGGTTTCAGGAAACAGACTCCCTCGCTTCAACAGTCCCCGGCGAGCCACGGGGAGAGGAGCAGGAGCGCCACCTGCCTCGAAGACACAGGTCCCGCAGTGCCACCCAGAGACTGGCACCCTGGGGCCCACTCATCTTGCACTCACAGGGCATTCCTGCTGCCAGGCATGCCCCTGCAGCCACCCCCTCCCTCTGACCTCCCCCCTCTCCCAGGCTGAAGGCATGTAAGAGGTGAGCACCCAGGATTTAGAAGTGAAGCGCACCTACTGTTCCCTCTGCACATGCTCAAGGCACCGTGCAAGCCAGTCCCTGCTCCCAACTCCGCAAGTCTCTGAACTCTCTCGCCTGTTTGATGCTGGAAAGGGGCCCGGAGCAGGCCTCACCGTTTTCTGTGCTCCTAAAACTGCGACATATCGCTCCGCTCCTAACCTCTGCAAGGCGGGTAGCCTCGGTGCACCCGTGAAGGCGAAACATGTGCAAAAGGTCTGAGAAATGGAGGCTTGGGCTCCTTTTGAAAGCAGCGCAAAACTGGGACTCACAAGGGAGCTGTCAAGGTGTCACGACCCTCTGGAAACCAAATTCCCTGCCAGCCCCAGCCGGGAGACTGGGGGCTTTCTTGCAAGCCTTGTATCCAAAACACAGGAAGAAATCCCCGTTGTCCCTTCCCGGGTAGTTGGAGGGGCTCCCTGCTCTCAGGTCTTAAATGCACAGGACACTTCATTCCAGCAACAGCACAGGCCAGTGTCACCCAGGCCACCTTACCCTTGGCACTCGGCCTTCTCCCCCCAGCTCAGACAGTGCTGGCAGAAAGGGTTGGGGCGGGGGGTCGCTGTCCGACTCGTGGGCAGCTACTGGGACTTTTGGGGACTGCAAGTGCGTCCTTTCTTGAAGAAACATTTTCCTTTTGCAGCTTCAGACTGAGACTTGCAATCATTCAGGGGGCTGCACATACAGCAGAGGAAAGGAAGGAGCGAGTGTAGTATAGTACATGCCAGCATACCTCCAGCTGGGGTCACCTAGGCTAGAGGCTCTGTGTGGACTCTGGTAGCTAGCACATGTTTGAACCCATGTTTTCACTGCTACTGTTACCCATGCTAGTTGGATAAAGACAGCACAGGGCTGCGGACACTATGCAACAAGCAAACTCTCCAAGACAGACCAGTGACAGTGATGACCTCCTAAAACCAGGACTGGTAGAGCTCTTGGGAGAATTATGGCTTGATGGACGGTCATGGGACTGGCCTAAGACTCACGGTTTCTATTCTTGGGAAGGCCAGTGGGGAAGGTTTAGAAGCCAGCAACACTTGCCTTGTGTCCACACCCCTCCTGCTCACTGCTATTAATAACCACCACCTTGGTGTGGCTTCCTGACCATCTTGGCTAAGTCACTTTATCTCCTCTTAAAGCTCAGTTCCTCCAGCCGGAAAATCTAGCTCTGCCTCAGTGCATTGTGAAGGATAGACTTGATCAGTGAGGAACTACAATGACCAGGACCATGCCCGCTGCGGGAGACAGAAAACAAATGAATGGGTACAAGGCAGGGTATCATCAGAGGGGGGGGAACAGAAATTCCTGTTATGGAGGTGGCAGGGGGAAGAGAAGTGTAACAGTTTCAGTCCAAGGGCAGGGACAGAAAATGAGGTTCAGCACCCTAGGGAAGAGACCTTTCCCGTCTCCAACTAGACCTGCCCAGACTTAGATGATCAGAGCACACTGAGTGGCTCATGGGATGCTCGGGCAGGGCTGTCCAGCTGCGTGTACCCGCCCGCATTCACATCCCCTAGTGCTGAGGCCCTGGCACATTGGTCAGTGCCTCAGCAGTCTGGAGACCTTTAATGCCGAGGAAGGAAGAGAAGGATGGATATTTAGGAGCTCTGTTAAACAGGCAGTGAGCCAGCTCCTGCCTCCTGCAGGCTCTAGGGATGGGACGAGTGAGCAGGGAAAGGATATAAAAACTTTAATCTGTTTCATTCCAAGTCATTATGTACCAACTCAGCCCAGCTCAGTCCCAGAGAAGTGTTGGTGTGCTCACACTGAGGGAGTGCTTGGGCCTGCCCCACAGCAGCAGAATCTGTAACTTGGCCATTCAGTCAAAAATGGGTGATGTGGGGACAGGGCTGTGGCAGCCAAGTTGATGGGGTTTTGCCTCTACATGCTGGGGACAGACTGACTTCCAGCGTGGGGGGGTGGGGATATCACCGCTCAAAACACTGGGACTGGGACAGCCTGGGGTGCTTTGATGGTGCTTTATTGCTTGGGTGCAGATGCTGCCTACTTGCCACTTGTGCAGGAATTTCCCAGGAGGGGAAGGGGGTGGGGGTGCTCAGACCATGTGCCCATTCCTACAGGCTTTGGGGTAAGACTGCAGGAGCCACTGAACCACTGGCTGCCTCCCCTTGGCCCTTGCTGCTGGGATCTCTGCGGCTCCATGCACAGGGCGGAAGAACAGCACACCTTGGAAATCCTGGCCACAAACAAGTTAACAATGGGATAAGAGGTTCCTCCTCGTCAGGCCTAGGGAAGGTCCTTCGCCATGGAGAGTGAGCAGGTTCATCCTCGAGCTACAGCTTGGATCCCAGGACAGTTTTGGTGCTTCTTAGAAAGATGTCCTAGATATTCATGGGCAAGTCCTTTAAAAAGGATCCCAAGGCAGCCCAGACCTCTCTGCATGTGCTCTCACGGGCTGCCAGGTAACCCGGCCAGGTGCAGGTAAGAGACAGCATGGACCCCTCCTTGTATTTGCACACTGCGGTTTGTCTTCTGCGCAGCAACTGGCAGGGGAAATCCCCACCCAAAAACAAGAGTCCAGTCACCGGCTGCCCTGGCTCAGCACGAGCCTGTCTATGCATACATCAGTGCAGCCTCAGCACCCGTTCTCAGACACAGCTGTGCCCAGTGTCACAGTCTCCTGTTGCATTGCTGCTGTTGCCATGCTGATGGCCTCCTCCAGGCTTTGCTGCTCTTCCAGCTACAGAGGGGAGGAAAGACGCACACAACTTCATTCTCTTAAACAATCCATGAGAGGCTGGGGCAGAATGAAGGGGTGAAAGGGAAAGAAAAGTGGTTGAAAGAGGAACATGAGTGCTGGGGAAACACAGCAGAGAGGAACACAGGTGCTGGGGTAGGGAGAAGGGTGCAGGAGAGGCGTTATGGTGTGCTGCATGCTCTCACGCTTGCCATGAGTAATGCATGCAGTACAGCCACCAAGCAGAGATGCAGTAAAGAGAATGGAAGGGGGATCTGGGTAGAGTCAGGTGCACAGAGAACAGGGCTCAGGCCCGGCCTGGTTCTGAGACAGTACCTGCACTGCAATATGAGTGCCACTGGCAGTCGCTAGCAATGCCACCTGCTGATGATGGAGAGAAGCTATAGCCGACTCTTCAGACAGGACAGCCCCGGGGGCGACTATTGTAATCTGGAAGATACAAGGCAAAAATAAATCCATTTACAAGCAACGTGCCCCAGGCAGAGTATTCCAAGTGAGGAATCGGGAAGGCTCCACTCCCGCTCCTACCGGCTGTGCCTCGGTGCCGTCTGCACTGACCACAGTCACAGTGTGTGTGCCGGAAGCTGCGAGGTCTCCCTGTGGCACGGTGATGGTCCCGCCCTGTGTCACCATGCTGATTGCGCTGCCCAGCACCTGTAGGTCCTCATGGGACAGACTGACCTGGGAGGGCGAAACAGAAGGTCAGCCTCTGACAGGTCCATGGGGTGAGACTGACACCCAAGAGGGAGAACAAAGGGGCTTCTGGAGTGAGGACTGAGAAGCCAGACCCAGACATTCTTCCACTTACTGGCATTGCCAGCACCTTCCTTTTCTCTACTGCCTTCTGTGCCAGCAATTCCTCATTTTAGCAGCAAATGGTGCAAATATTGTGGCTTTAAATAGAGAGGGTTGGGTCCTTCTCAGGCTCCCAGCAAGTGGAGACATCTCATTACTCATTTTACAGATACACATCCAAGACACTGAGAGGTGAAGCAACTTTCATAAGACCAAAGGCAGAGTCAATCCTACATCTGGGAATGCAACCCAGGAGTCCTCTCTGTGACCTCCAGCTGAAACCACTTGACCACAGACCCCTCCCACCCTGCTCGTGGGGGCAGCTCATTTCATTTTTGTGGCACCCTAGTAACAAGGGAACTGAGAAGCCATTGCTTCCTTAAACTTGTGCTGCAGAAACGGCTCTTACATTCAGTTTGCAGGCCCTGCAGCGGCTGGCTGCTTCACAAGCACGGCAGGTGGAAGTGGTGACTGGCTGCTGGGGTGTCATTTACATACTACAAAAACATAATGACCAAACCCAGCCAACCTCAGCAGAAACTGAAAGGTGCTGCCATCTGATGACTGCCCAAAAGGCTACAGCAAATGTGAGGCTGTTTAGTTCCCAAGGGACACGTGCTCAGAGCACATGTAAAGTCTTGTCTAGCGGTAGTGTCCCCTTCTCTTGAGGCTGTAGGTGTAGCTGCTCTGCCTCTGTCCCTGACTAATGGCTGCACCTATTGCTGCCCACACAGCTTCTTCTCTCAGCAGAAGACAGCTCCAAGGTGAAAGCTAAGATGAAGCCCAGCACACACTGCACACCCCAAACCAAGGACCCAACCCTCTCTACTTAAAGCCACAATATTTGCACCAGAGGATGATGAATGCACATGAGTGGCCAAGGTAGGACCAACACTAGTCACCACACTCCAGCCTCTGGATAGTCCTAGTCTCTGTACCTGCTGTGTCCCATCTTGGGTGATGAGTGACACTGGGGTAGGCGTACTGTCCTCCTCTTCCTCTTCCTCCTCCTCTTCCTCTGATAGGAAAGCAATATGTCGGCGTTTTGGTGAGGGGCCCTTCTCGGCAGCTTGGGCAGAAGGGAAGGGAAGCGTCAGTGATGCGGCCATGCTTGGTAATGTGGCACCAGATGTGGTACCTTCTCTATGACATCCATTATTGAAGGGATGGGACAATGCAGCAAACAGGAGCGTGGGACCATAATAACAGTGGCAGGACACTAGGCTGGGAGGTGGGGCTGGGGAGTTTCTTTCTTGGTGGTCAGAGCTAGGTTTGAAGAGGAGCCACCAAACCCAGGCTGCAGGATTCATCCTCTACCTGTGGCAACAGTCAGGTCCATGAGTGAGGCCTTAGGCTCAAAGCTGTGTCTGAGTGACACCTGCAGGCCCAGTCTCTGGAGCCATTAATTTGCTGTACTATCTAACCTGAGCCCAGAGTGATTAACAGGGAAGGGGTCACACTCACCTTCCAGCTGCTGCTGCTCGTAGAGGGCCTGCTCGCTCTCCTCGGTGGCCTCCAGCTCGCCGTGGGTGCTGCGCTTGTGCATGGCCAGTGTGGAGGTCTGGCGGTAGGTCTTCCCGCAGCTATTGCAGGTGTAGGGCTTGCAGTGTGTGTGCACCACGTGATGCTTGTACAGGCTGGAGTACTCTGTGAAGCGCTTCCCACAGCCTGGCACCGTGCACATGTATGGCTTCTCTCCTGGGGGCAGAAAGGGCAGACACGCAGTAGGGAGGTGCCACAGCACTTAAGTTTTGCCTGAGCTGCATCAGCCTCATCCTGACCATACCAACGGGGCCACGAGGCACAAGGAGGCAAGATGTGATTAAGGCCAACCAGAGAGTTAGTGACAGAGCCAGGAATGGAATCCAGGAGACTGTACCTTCCTGTGTTCAGACCAAATCTGTCTGCCTGGAAAATGCTGACCAGAGATTCTCTCATCATGCACACCTCTGTTAGACAGAGTTAAGCTTGACAGGGTGGTTACAAGCATACTGGGGGACTGGCAGGGTTACAAAATGCTTGGGTTCCTCCATATAAAGTGCACGTGCACAGCTTTTTCCTGAAAAAGGCATGAGGTTTGTATTGTGGAAAACATGAGACCTGCTGAGTGACAGGATCAGAGCGAAGGCCACATTCACCAGCAGGTCTGCTGGGCGTCTGCTGCTTTCTTGGAGAGCTTTAGCTATTTTACTAGGGAATGGAGAGCTGTTCCCTCTGCCCCCCTTACCTGTGTGGATCCTCATGTGATTCTTGTAGTTGGTGGCACTGGTGAACCCTCTCCCACAGCTGGGCTCGGGACACAGGTATGGGCGCTCCCCTGTGTGTGTCCGGACATGGACCTTCCGAATGTTGGAGGTGGTGAAGGAGCGACCACAGCCTTCGAAGGGGCATTTGAAGGGGCGCTCGCCTGTACCAACACCAAGAAAGGCACCATGAGGTTTCTGGGAAGCAAGGAGGACACTTAAGTAGGGGACAGGACTAGAAGTAGTGGCCTCAGGCTGCAGCAGAGGAAAATTAGGTTGGAGATGTGGAGGAACTTTCTGACTTGGAGGGTACGTGAGCACTGGAACAGGCTTCCTGGAGAAGTGAGGGAATCTACATCCCTGAAAATTTTCAAGAGCTGGTTGGAGAGACATTTAGTCAGGATGGTTTAGTCAGGAATGATCCTGCCTTGAGCAGGGGCTGGACAAGATGACCCTGTGAGGTCCCCTCCAGCCCTACTTTCCCATGATCCTATGACCTTGACACCACGGGAGCTGAAACAGAGATTCAGACCTCCTTATTCTGTCTGCTACATTGAAGAGTCCCCTCCATCCCATGCCCTTTAGGCACCTCAACAGTCAGGCTTGAACTGGACACAGCAAACGGGCAGAAACAAGGGACTGGAAACGCATGCCACTGCTTGGTGCCTGCCTCGGACACTTCCCCAGGGCCAATTCAGCCTCTGACAAGGCTGCCAATTGCAGCCATGTTCTGCTGGAAAAGGACTGAGACCCAAGCTCTTTTGACTGCCCTGCTTGTTAACATGCATTAGAGGGAATGGCTGAGGTGGCTATTGCTTCTTCCTCATTACGTCTGAAGACGAGACCAGGGCAGACTTGCACTGAGATACTAAGGACGCAGGACCTTCAGCCAGGGCGTGAGCACACAGAGATGCAAATCAGAGGGCAGTGGAGAGCACCTGCTGCTGTGCCCATCTTGGTGGGGAGCTCAGCTCTCTTGCCCTGCAGTGATGCTGCCCACCTGTGTGTGTCCGGGTGTGTTTCTGCAGGTCCCCAGAGGTTTTGAAAGCTTTGCTGCATGTGTCTTCTGGACACTTGTAAGGCTTCTCACCCGTGTGCGTTCTCACATGGCTCTTCAGCCCGTACCCTGAGGGGGAAAGAGGCCACATGCAGTTAGTGCTACAATCAGCTGCAGATAACATGACAGACAGAAAGAATTTGGCAGTCTATGGATCGTAGTCGGTCTTTCTCCAAGGCCTGGAAACTGCAAGAAATGGTCCTCCTGGCCTGCCTGAAAATCCAGGTTCAAACCTGAGCACGGTCCAGTTAATTTTTCATCTTAACACAGTAAATGGAGTCACTAACTACACGCAGGGCCTTTCTGACCAGGCTTGAAAAACAAAGCTTCTGTTTTTCCTGGTGGAAACACAGAACCGAGCCCCCTGACGAGGGACTGACAACTCTTACCTGTGGCGAATGCTTTCCCACAGCTGGGGAAATCACACCTGTATGGCCTGTCACCTGTGTGGGCTCGCTCGTGCACCTGGAGAGAGAGGACAGATATCCAATGCAAAGTCATGATTTAAGTGGGCTGAAGGGGGCACTGAAAAGGGGGATAAGGCAGGGAGCACGTTGGGACCCTTCTGCCACCCTAAGCCCAAGCTGCCATGTCTGTCCTCACACCAAGCAAATGTGAGGACTTCTTCCATGCCCTCACCCCCCCTAGTTACTGGGTTTGTTGGGACACATCTGGACTTCAATAAAAGGTGTAATTTGAAAATGGATTTGCCAACACGTGTTAAAACCCTGACACTAACAGGGTCAAGATTTTACCATGTTGGCTGGCTGGGACAACTCTTGGCAAGAGACCAAGGAACACATGGTAAAAACACAACAAATCAGCTCCTACATTTTTAAAACACAACCTTTTATTCTAGTCTGGATAAAGCCCCATCTAGCTGCTCTGTTCTATGTGAAGAGACTTGCTCGCAGCAGGAAAAAAAGTGTTTATTGTGTGTGACAAGGAAGCAGATCCATCTTACAGCTAGAGCAGACACTGGTGCTGCTCAGCTCTGCGTTGGAAGCAATGCAGCTTGGCAGCCTGCCACAGCTCAAAGAGGGATGGGCTGACTGTCTCACTGGGACCCAGAAAGGGCGTGGGGAAGAGAGTTCAACCTCTCTCCTCAAGGCACCTGTCTTCCTCCAAATCCTTGAAAGCTGAATTCAGCTCCCCAGATGGCTAGAAGACATCACTGAGAGCGACACACTTTTTCTATAAGGATCCTGGCCTCTTTCCTCCTTGGTTCAAGTCTGTATATCCCATAGGGCAGCACTCTGAGTCATCACTCTGGGATGGGGTAGGGTGCAGGATGAAAGCTTGGGTGTATCTTTAGCTGGCTTACCTTTAAATGGTGGGCTGTGGTGTAGAGACGGCCACAGCCTTTGTACCCGCAGCGAAAGGCTCTGTCACCGACCTGCTGCCCCTTCCCATTGCTGCGCACTTCCTCTTCCTGCAGATCCTGCCACAAGACACAAAAAAGCTAAACCAAAAGAGCAACCACACTGGTCCTTGCTGAGTCCAGATGGATCTGCACACACACAGTGCAAGCCAGCGCTTAGATCAGGGCAATTGGAGCCAGGTTTCCAGGTTCTAGTTTCCAGCACACTGTGCACAGATCATTTCATTTCTCTGGGCTCCAGTCCACTCATTATAAACTAGGTAGATAATACTTATCCACCTTACACAAGTGTTGCAAGAACTTCACGATCAGGTTGAAAAGGGCTTTGAAAATCTATCCAAAGTGCTATGGAAAGGCTAAATTTTACTTGCATTATTTAGTACTATGCTATGAGCTGCATGAGGAAGTAATGCTGACCATCCTAAATTTCAGCCTGGCAAAATTCTCCAAGCCTGTTTTCCCAATGCATGTCATTTTTTGGAAGGGGAAATTAATATCATTAGTTTTGCCGAGAAGACAAAGAGACTATGAGTCTGGACTAATATACCTGCAGGATGAATCTGCGAGCTTAAGAGTTGCATGATACAAAATAGCCACGTACTAGAAACAGGCAGATGGAAGCAGAAGGCAGTTCTAGAAGGATGTGGAATTGACCAAAATTGTCATTTTGGGTTGCTAAATCAAACCCGGCACACACAGGGTCCCTCTCACAGGTTGTGACCAGAACTGGAGAGGTGATGGGATAGAGCTCAGCCTCAAATGAGCCAGGGAAAAGTCCAACTGCAAAGTCCAAACCTGAGAAGGGGCATTGTTCGGCTCCTCTGGCTTCAAGTGGCAGATGCTAGCAACTCCCTCGTCGACCTCAGAGACCTGCAAGCAAAGAAAATTTGCATGTCCTTGTCCTTGCGCCTACTTGCACAGCACAGAACAGGTGACTGAGGCCTACGCAATGACACACTTATCCCAGCACTGCACAGTGGATCCAATGCTGCTTTTGGTCTCATCACAGTAGGAAGGGTTGCAACTTGGTCCAGATGCTGTTACTTTGAAATGTTCCTGGAAGCATGAGGGCCAAGCACAAAGGGAACTTGTTACTGCTACCCACATTATTATTATTTTGAACGTGAACTTCAGGAAGATGACAGGTCCCAACACCCACTGCTTCAAATGGAGACCACTCGCAATAAGAGGAAGCACTGCAAGCTAGGTGCAGCAGTACACACAGCCACTTAGGCAGAGCAGCTGTTGGGGCCTGAATAGACAATGGATGTTAGGGTCATGACTGAAAGCCACCACTGACAAGAAACACCTTCCCTCCTTCTCACCTGGAGTATTACAAACCAACAATCCTTAGTGGAGAGAAGTGTGTCACATCACTAATTATTTCTACTGGGGAAGATTAGGATTCCTTATTGCTTAGACCAGGCTGAAAAACATTCAGCCCCATGGGCCAGGTGATGCACCTCCAGGGGTGGGGCAAGTAATGATGGGACCAACCCCTTGCAAGCCAGCCCTGCTATCACAGCAGCTATGGCACCCACAGGGTGTTAGCCCCACTTCTGTTCACCCCACCACAGCATTTCTGACTTTGTGGACTTGGCTGTATGATATTCCCTTGAAGGTGACTGATGATATTAAACAAGACAGACTCCACTGTGTAAAGAGGTGAGAGGAAAAATAAGCTATGACCTTAGTGCCAGGGTATCAGTGGTACATTTTACTATAAAGGCTGGGACATGGAGCTTCTGTGAGCTAAGCTGTTTGTGAAAGAGGCAGTTGATCAGAAAATAATGCAGCCTAAAAGCAATCTAGAGCAGGATCTTACTCTGCTCTGGAATCAAAATATGCTCCATAAACTATATCCTTCATCCACTACTGCAAGACGGCCCCCTCCAGAGCAGAACAAGGTAGCATTTAATAGCACCTGACCACATCATATCTGCAGGAAGGAAGATGAGAACACTAAATCCAGCTGAAACTTTAAGGGGAATTCAGATGCATCAAATTAAGTCACATCCAGTGAGGCATAAAAACAATAAGACACTAGCCTAGCTGTACAGAGCTCATTGTGCCTCACTGTGTGAGAGGCGAGGAGAAAGCTAGGCCATAATACAGGACCTGGGCAGTCCCGATTTGGTCTACAGGTCATATCCTGCCTACTAGCTAATCAGCTGTGTTGGCACCCTCACCTTGCTGGCGTACTGCTTGAGTGCGTTAATGGTGTCAGTGTCAAAGGCATCATCTTCCTCCTCCCCGGCCAACTCGCCCACCTCTGTTTGCGCCTGCACTGCCAGGATGGTGCTGCCAGCTGGCATAATCACGGGACGATGGATGTAGGCAGTGGAGCCGTCTTCCAGCTGAACCGCTTCCAAGGTGCTGGGGTCGTAACCCTCTGAAAGGGACCACAAAGATCAAACAGTAGTAGAGCTGCTGTGTGCTGACTGCTGCTCGTCTAGCTTTTGATCATTTAGAGTTGGTAACTTAGGGAGGACTAAAGCTTCAGGGACAAGGCACTGTAAGTTCAGAAATCAAACCTGCTTTACTAATAGATCCCACTTTTAAACTAGAAGTATTAATCCCATTCCCGCGGGGCTGAGAAGGGCAAGAAGTGAAGGCTGGGACTGTCTAGGTAAGGAAGATGGACTGGAAGGGATGAGAGCCAGGACTAGGACTTGGAAAGTTGGAGGGAAGGGATCAGAAAGAACTGTGCTTAGCCAGAATGGGGAGAAAAGACCTATACCCACATCATCGTCCCCCACTTTGGAATGGATCACAAGATTTGCCTCACCGTTCCTCTGCCCCCAGCAACTGTCTGCAGAACCCACTGGAGAGGTTTGTGTCTCATATCTAGTATGGACCCACAAAGAGGGTGACAAACTACTACTATCATCAGCAACTCTGTTAGCTTAAGTGAGGGAAGTCTCTGCAGTAGACCCAAAGATTCTTGACCACAGATGACCCATATGGTGTGAAGGTGCCATCATATAATGGAGGACCTCTTTTTTAACTTGCTTTTAAAAGAAAAAACCAGGGAATTACATACAGAAGAGCTACATTAAAAGAAGGTTATCAGGTTAAAAAGCTCAATGCCAAACTTCTGAGTGCCCATGGGACAGCATTTGGCCCTTGTGTCTGGATGCCTAATGATACAGCCTCTACGTGGAGCAATCTAATGGGTAAAGCAGCTGAACACTGCCCTGGAGAACTATTTCCTTTCTCTTTGAACAATAACCAATCCCCTAGCCACATCGATGTCTTTCTGAAGATGGCACTTATGTGTTCTGCCCAGTTCCTACCATCCAAGTGGCAGACAGTCTTAGAAACCTGTAACATTTTAACATCTCAGATGTCAGACACTGGGGGGAAGACAGAAGAATTCAGATTACCTTTAGGGGCAGTATGTATATACGCCATGCTGCCATCCTCCAACACAACTGGCTGCCCATCTTCGAAAGCTACAGACTCTGGGGGAAGAACAGAACACCAAACACACAAAGCACAGGCTGGGGCGAGGAATTTCACTGCAAGCTCTGAGAGTCAGTCTACTCAGCTCCCCATACACAGTAACTGTTCAGAAGGGCTCAGTTCAGAAGTGTCCTGCTGGTTTTCAAAGCCTGCCACAGTATCCAGCATTCACTGGTTATCTATGCAGCTTAGCGCTGCCACAGTTAACTAACTACTGAGCTTGAAAGACCTTCCACTCAACTCAGCAACGTTTCTTTGGAGATAACACAACTTACCTTCTGGACACTTAATTTGATCAAGGTTAACTCTTCCCAAAATGCTCTAAGCACCAGTGAGTAGAACCCCATGGGTTTGTGAGAAAGCAAAAACCCAGAAAAGGGGACATTTGAGAACACATGGAAACTTGACCATTCCCTCCGACAGCCCAATTAAGATTTTCAAGCATAACAACAAGAGTTATCCGGCCTCCTAGTTGATCTGATAATCCAGACAAGAAACAATAATACTGATAAGGGGAGGGAGGAATGAGGCGCACACACACAACCCTGGTATGGAGAGAAAGGGAGGCATGGGGGAATGGAAATGAACACAAAGTCCTCTGCCTAAGGGAAAAATAGGGCCCTGTGGTGTATGTGGGGGAAGAGGACAAGACAACCAAACCCCAAACGTGGAAAAGAAGGAATACAGGAACAGGAGCTATGAGGATTTCTACGGGGCTCTGGACATGGAGAGAGATAATGTAGGACTATAGCATGGCAGGGAAGAGAATCATAGAAAATTAGGGTTGGACAGGAACTCAGGAGGTCGTCTAGTCCAATCCTCTGCACAAAGCAGGACCATCCTCAACTACCTCATCATAGGCAGAGGAAGAAAATAGGATATGGGGGGACTCAGGGCACGCATGCGCAGGCACCACCCTCCATCAGCAAGTAAGCCTGCCATGGGGAAGGGGGCAGATCAAGGCCTCTGCAGTGAGGCAGTGGGACAGGGGCTGGGGTGAGCAGGGCCATGGGGGCGTGTGCAGCAGCAGCCCCTCTCCCCTGCAGCCACTCAGAGCCCGTGCCCACGCTGCCTGCGTTTTGTGGGGGGCTAAGCCCCATTAGCCCAGACCTTCTGCCATCTATGCATCTCATCCCAGCCAAGGCTTTGTCTAGCTAGGTGTTAAAAACTTCCAAGGATAGAGATGCCACAACCTCTCTGTGAAGCCTGTTTCAGTGCTTTACTACCTTCCTAGCGAGAAAGTTTTTCCCCC
Organism: Crocodylus porosus; assembly: GCF_001723895.1. NCBI lineage: Eukaryota > Metazoa > Chordata > Crocodylia > Crocodylidae > Crocodylus > Crocodylus porosus. The sequence goes on along the minus strand of NW_017728935.1, from coordinate 5,144,159 downwards.
AGTGTCTAACCTAAACTTCCTCAGCTGCAACTTGAGCCCACTGCTCCTTGTTTTGTCATCTGTCACCAGCTCCATCCTCTTTGGAACCCCCTTTTGGTAGTTGAAGGTTTATATCAAATCCCCCCTCAGTCTTGTCTTCTCCAGATTAAATAACCCCAGTTCCATCAGCCTCTCCTCAGAAGTCACATTCCCCAGGCCCCAAACCATTTTTGTTTCCCTCTGTTGAAGTCTCTTCAATTTGTCCACATCCTTTCTGTAGTGGGGAGCCCCAAACTGGACACGGGACTCCAGATATCACACAGAACCTCTGACATGAAGGAGGCAGAGGATATGGGTGCACACAACGCCTATGTTGAGCTTAGAATGGGGCTTCTGGTGCGGGAAGAAGTGGACCATGAAGGAAAGGCTTGGGGTGGGGTCGTGAACAGTCCCTGAAATAGCAGAGGGTGCAAAGGTCGCTCACAGGGAACTTGTGGGGGACAATGGTGGGGTGAAAGGAGCCGGTTATCTCTTCAACAACACCTCACCACAGCTGGCACAAGATGATTATCCCCTGCTGCCCAGCCACAGGAAACTAATTCCCATAACCTCTCATCTAAGTTAGTTCCATCTCATTTCAAATCTGACAGGAAACCAAAGAGATCTAGCCAGTCTGAGAGAGATGTCGCTTCTAAAACTCCTCTTTGGAGACTAATCTAGAGTCTCTCCTTAACTGTAAAGAAAGAGTTGCTTCAGGTTCTTCACAGCTGAAAAAGATCACGCCTGGACACTGCCCATCAGACACACATACCTGACAAGCTTGCACAGAAAACCACAGTTTGCTGAACTTATTTTTAGATTTGTGAAATGACAAACACTGGGCAAGGGACTACAGGGGCCAAATCCTCCACTCTCTTCCCCTGTCGCTGCTTACATCAACAGTACATTTGGCGGCTTGTCAGTTCACTGCAAATTTCACAGGAAGTCAAGGGCTTTACACTTGCATTCCCCTCTTCCAGGGGGAGCTTACAGGAGATGAGTCTAGAGTCACATCAGCAATGGCACTCTAACAAAACAAGGAGATATTCCAAATGCTTCCTGAATTCAAACTGCCCTCACCTTTCTGGACTGTCACTTGATGGATATAAGCTGTGGTCCCATCCTCAAGCTCGATCACTTGCCCTTCAATCAACTTCTCTTCTGCAAGGTTTTAAAAAGAAAATCGTCATCACTGATGGCAGTACTAATAAACCTCCCTGCCCACAGGATGGTTCTGTCCCTCCATAACCTCTTGCCCGGTCTTCTTAGAGAAACAGTTATATGGGCCAGTATCACAAAGAGTAGTGGGCGATCTGAAATACAGACCTACATAATAACAAGTCCTACAGTAATGATACAGTAAAGATACAGTAATGGGTATCTTTATAAACGCCAGAGAGAAGATAACGCCCCCCATCCTCTGCCCTTCGAAGGTGGCCTGTATGAAAGAAACACAGCAAAGGAATCTTAACTATAACTTTTTTTTTTTTTTTTAAATAGGCTACAGGTTCTTTCACCAATTTTTTAACCAAAGAGGAGGAAACAGAGCAAAAATGCTGTAGTCTCATCGCTAAGTCTCAAGCCAGTAACTGATCAGAATAAATGATGGGGACTGCCTTTGACTTCAATACTCCCTCCCTACCTAACACTTAGCTCATTACCTGAGTAAGAAAGGTGTTAGTGCTAAGTTTACTCTATGCTCCTCAGACATGCTAAACTCCCAACTTGAGTTCAGTGGAAGATTTGGCTGAGTGAGGAATTGCAGCCCATATAATAGGTGAGTGCTTACCGCTACTGGGTAAACCCTACCCTTTGTATGCATTTGCTCTTGTGCGTGTTATTTTCCCTAAGGCTGAGTTAAGAACCTACCAGAACCTACAAGGTCCTGACCCCAAGCAAATCTACAAGGCAAGTAGCAGGTAACACGCTACATGGACGACTTCATCAGATCTAATTTTCTGCAGCATCACACACCCAGTCGTCAAAGGGCAGGCTCTGCAGCCCCAGCAGCCCATACCTTTGATGGCCTGCTGAATATAGGCTGTCGTCCCATCGGTGAGGGTCACTGCTTGTAGGCCCAAGCTCTCCATAATGCCACGATGAGTGCTCCTCAGACATGAACTTCACTTTAATCAGCGCTCTCCTACAAAGCGGCTTTCTGGAAGAGGCGAAGAGATTTCTGCCTTGTTACAAACCTTAGACGAAAAGAACATTTCAAACTAGATTGTCCCCCAAACAGGCTCTTTTTAGTGCAGAAGAGGCAATGTGTTAGTTGGACCCGGCTTGCCCAACATCTGTATAGATTGAATCAGCTTTAAATAAAGGTGCCAGAAAGCCCTGCTGAAGCACCCAATCTATACAGATGCTGCAGAGCTAGGTCTAAGCAACAAGCTGCCGCTTCCAGTAAAGCACTTCTTTTTTTTAATGTCTGGAAGCAGTCCGTAAGGACAAACACACTCATGATCCTTTCAATATCCGGCCTGTGAATTGGCAGCATGTGGGTCACAGCAGGATGCTATGACCATAAATGGAATAAAACTTCATTGCCAAGTGCGCTGACAGATTCTCATTTTCTTTTCAGGTGCAATGACCATTTATTTAACAATCTCATGTAGTTCTTACCAAGCATCTCCTTAGGTCTTAAGGGACAAATCAACCAAATGGAAGTGTACTTTGCTATATGCTGGGACGTAACGGAAATCCTTTATCAAGGAGATGCGTACACATCTTCATCCTTTCTTTACATTCATATTCTAACTCGCACCCTTCCCAGGAACAGGCTTTTTGCTTCTACTGAAAAGCAGATCCTTCAGGATCTTCCTTTTAAGTGAATCTATTACAAGCAGAGGAGGAGACTGGTGGTTTCCTCTCTTCACCTACAGAGTAGGCAGGGTATAAGCAGCAGCACAGCAAGATTCCTCTGTCAAGATTCCCTGATCTTGGCCTGAAAGGATCAACATTGAGGGTCTGTCTTTATGGGGAAATTAACCAGAACAGAAAATTGTGGCATAAACTTATTCCAGAACATCTTCCCACGTGGGCACATGTATTCTATATTAAGAACGGTTGATCCTGGTTTAGCTTAACCTGCCTGAGAGCGGATTCAAGCTAAAGTGGAAGAAAGCGCTCTCAGCCCACAATAACAGCAATGCTCAGGGAGCTATTCCAGAATACTTCCTCACAAGAATGCAAGGGAAGGTCGGTTTCTGCTGTCTGCACAGTTGCCAATGTTTCTCCTGGCACCACTGCGACAGAGGTGAAATATCATTAGGTCCCATATAATTGTGACAGAAGCGAGCGCGAAGTCACTGCACATAAAATTTTGGAACAGCAACAACTGTGGGAGTCACAAACAACTTGGGCTGGATTTGAATCTAGAGGAGAAAGACTCCTGTATCCCATGACCAGCTAGCTCCTTAAGCCATCCAGTCCCTTTGCAACAGCACTGTAATTTGAGATGTCAGTCACATGTGCCATCAATAAGTTATTTTAAATCAGAGATTTACAAGTTTCTTTCTTTCTAAAAAGTTTTGTTGTTGTTGGGGGTTTTTTGTTGGGTGGGGGGAGGAGGCCAGGATCAGAAGGGCTGATCAATTCTCCTCTTTGTCAGGTTGCCTATAGCTTCTATCGCTGTAGTATGTACTCATGTCCTAGAAAAATCAAAAAACTTTGCTGTTCAGTCCAGCAGCTCTGGGGACAGCGGTATGTTTATTCATGTTGCCATGCATTGCTGCAAACAGCCCGTGGCTCCAACATTGCAATATCCAAGCTACTGTCTCTATGGTGGGCTCAGCAATTCGCAGGAAGCATCATCAGCAGTTAAGTCCAAATTTAATTTTCACATTTGAATCTTTGCTATTTTGCCAGTCCCCACTCCCTGCCTTTCTGTGGTATCAGATCTCTTGGGGGCACGGAAGAAAGAAGCAGAGGCAGCTCCCCGCGTACAAGGAGCGAGGATGCCCCAATCAGCCTCTGCTGCAGCAAAACCACTGAGGGCAGAGGCCAAGCGGGGGCTTCAGCAGCGCCCGTGTGCACGTGCAGCTGTTCTGCATGTGGACACTGGTGGAAGAGTCAAGTTCAAGGTTAGCGTGGCATTGTCTGCCACCCTAACTCGCTGAGAATGTCCCTTTCCTGAACTATAACGGCGACATCATCACCCAGGTCCTAGCCGTAGCAGCTGTTGGGATATTCGGCCAGTCCCGTTACCTGCCTGCTCATCAGATTTCAAAACGTTACCAGTTAAGCCAGTTTAATTATCCCCATTTTACAGACTGCCCAAGTTCAACAAGCAGACCAGTGTTAGAGCAAGGAACAGAATACCTCTCCCCCAAGATACAGGCCAGTACTCAGCCCACATGCCCATGCTGCCTCTACTACTCCCGCATTTACCCAACACCTTCTCCATGCCTATAACACGATCCCAGAAGGCTCAAGGGCAGGGACGGGCAAAATGCGGCCGCATACGGCCTGCCAGGCCACTCTATCCGGCCTGCGGGGCCCCTAAAAAATTTAGAAAATTAATATTTATCTGCCCCTGGCTGCCTAACATGCAGCCCTCGATGGCTTGCCGAAACTCAGTAAGCAGCCCTCCGCCTCAAATAATCATCTGCCCCTGCTCTAGGGGCAGGTCTCATGTCGTCTGCGACCGCTGAACTGCAGCAGTGTCTTGATCCTGCCCAGAGATGCTACTGTGCAATTAAACAGTCACCCCAACTGCTGTAAACCACTTTAATATTAGTGTGCAAATACCCCCGCTAGTGACTTCATGCCAGCCCCGAAGGGCAATCCTCTCTGTGCGGGAACGCAGTCACACATGCAGTGATGACAGCTCATTAAAACCAGCTGGTTGGGGAAATGGCTGCAAGATGTTTAATTTTCCAAAGCAGCACGGGCCAAACTCTGGAGTGGGGCCAATACAGGCAATGCTGGGGGGGGGCAGGGGGGGCTCATATTAAACATTGTTTTCAGCCCTCCAGCACCTCTCGCCGTCTAAACTGGGGGCCGACCTTTGGGGCAGGTGTGTGACCATCCTGAGGGCAGCTCCCATCCTCAGCCCGGTCTGCTTTGTGCTCCCTGCCCCCGTCTTGTTAGCTGCTCTGCTTTCTGCTCCACATCCTGCCTGATGTGCAGCTCCGCTTTCTGCTCCCCAACCTTCACTCCCTGCCAGATCTGCCTTTTGCTCCTGCCTGATCTGCTGCCTATCCCCCAACATTTGTCCCCTGTCTGATCTGCTGCTCTGCTTTCCGCCCCTGCATAATCTGCTGCCCATTCCCCATCAGTTGTCCCCTGCCTGATCTGCTGCTCGGCCTTGCGCTCCCTGCCCGGGCCCCCACTCGGG
>NW_017728935.1:5128195-5138703 GCF_001723895.1 Crocodylus porosus | reverse complement strand
CACCCCGCAACCTGCATGGTCCGGCCCACGCCCGGGGGGCTGCGGCCGGCCGCGCGCGTCCATCCAGGTTCCGGGGCCTGCCCGGCTCCGCCCCCCGGAAGTGTCGCGCTGGGGCCCGTGTGGGGGGGAGACCACTCCACTCCTCCACGTGCAGAACGGCCGCGCATGCGCGCCGCCGCCGCTGAAGCCTCTGCCCGCAAGGGTTGTGCCCGTGTCACAGCCGGGCGCCCCCTCTCGGGCTCCTGCCCTGCCCCCGGCTGAGCCCAGGAGAGGGGGAGGGGCCAGGCACTTGGCACGTGTCTACTGCTAATATTGACACGTGCGAAGCCGCAGAGCCAGGCCCTGCCCTGCTCCGCTCGAGACAGCCGTCACCCACACGGCCCTGACGCTCGTGTGTCCCCCGCAGCAGCAAAGCAGGGCGGCGCAAGGAAGGGCCAGGACAGGGCTGTCCCGACCCCAGCCCGTGCCCACAGGTTGGTGCAGATCAGCCTGAAGAGCTACGACCCGCCAGAGGACGAGCGCTTCTCCGGCACCGTGGATGGAGTTAGGCCCCGGGGTGCCTGGGCGGGTCGGCCCCCGGCTGCACGGACCCCCACCCTGGGTCCCTCAACGCGGGGGGAGGTGCGGGCAGGCATCTCGGAGCCGGGGGACCTGCCGGCAGCCGTGGCTGCACTGCCTCCCCTTGCAGGGTCAAGGTCTCGACGTGTGCACCAGGGGACCAGCAGCATCGCCACGAGGCCACAACCGTGGACCTCCCGCGCCTGGACGTCGAGGCCCTGCAGAAGCTCGACAAGAACAAGCAGCGGGGCGAGTGGCCTGGGCACAGGCTGGTGCTGCCCCGACAGCCTCCTTCCCCATCCACCATCAGGGTGCACGTTGGACACGGCCCCACAGCCTCGGCGGGCAGCGAGCTTCAAAGCTTTTAGCCAGAGGCCAGGCCAGGTTCTTAAAAGCAACCGTGGTTAACTGTGCAATGAATGCAGCTCGACGGCTGTCGCTGCCTGGGCTGCAGTCAGACCGGCTTGCAGATGCTGGAAGCAGGCTCCTGGTTTCTACCTGGCTGTAGGAAAGGAACGTGGCCTTTCCGCCTCGACTTTCCCGTGGGTACGTCTGCTGCAAGCGTGCGGTGCCACTGGCTGAGTAATGCTCGAGGAGGAATTTAGTCAAGTAGAAAGTGCAGGTGAGCCGCTTTTTCTGACGGGCCAGACTGTAATAATACATTTGGATTTCTGTTTGGTCAGTGCTGGGTAGCACGGTTAGTTTGCTTGCGCTTGCTCTTAGCAAGTTGATTTTGCTCCATTGCATACCGTTGGGTCTGGCTTGGTCTCTGCTAGGCTTGTGGGAATTACAGCTGCAGCAGGACAAACTGTTCATGCTACAGTTTGTACCCGTGGCTGAAATGTCCGTGTACTTAAGGTCTGTTACAGGACACCCTAGGAAATGTTACTGCTATAGAACTACATCAATATGGCTTCTCCTGGCAGAAGCCTATTTTTGCCAGTACAGCTCATACCATTTCCCTGAACAAAATAAAAGTCAGATTGGCAAAACAGCAGAAGCTGGGTCTTGGCCAGGGAACTCTTACTGGTGTCCTTTAACAGATATTATATTGAAAAAGCCCTGGTTCAGATCTGGCTGAACTTCAGACCTAGCACTAGGATTTCCAAAGAATCAATGAATGAGGAGTCTCTGCTGTAAAGTGCCTGTTCTTACAAAAGCTCACAAATTCCAGACATCCCTCGGGCCTGCAGTTTATCCCTCGCATCGGTGCAGTATCCTGTGCTCTCTCTTCCACAGCTAAGAAGTACGATGCCTTCCTAGCCTCGGAGTCCCTCATCAAGCAGATTCTTCGTATCCTGGGTCCGGGTCTAAACAGAGTGGGCCAGTTTCCCTTTCTCCTCATGCACAACAAGAACTCGGTGGCCAAGGTGAAATCTACTATCAAATTTCCCATGAAGAAGGTAAATGCAGGAACCTGAAACCCAGCAGCCAGTGGCCTGGTGACAGTGTGCCAGTCACTTGGATATGTACGTCAGGGTTGGACTGCAGGTGTCCAGCTTCTTCCTCTGGGGACTGTCAGTAATACTCATCTAATGAATCACTTGCTGTGTATTGAAGGAATAGTTCAGGGCATTCATCTGTTACCTCAAAGGGAGAATTAAAATATTTTGAAAAACGTCAAACATGTGATTTGGAGAAGTGACCTGGTATTACAACGGGCTGGGTGCCATCGAGGCTTATTAATGTCAGTGGGAGCTGAGGGCATCTTGCTTAATAAAGGTACTGATCTTGCGGGGATATGGCCAGCTTTCAGTGAGACATTAGAAGAGGTTTGTGCCACAGATGAATGCAATTCTGCACCTGTGGTTTCAGACATGGTGAAAGAGGTGTTGGATTACTTATTAGGTCAAAGCAACCCCAATTCAGATATTTGTTCGTGATCAGTCTGGTGCCCCACTCATCTAAGCTTTACTCTTGTCAATCATTCTCCAAGGCATTAGGGATACGTTTGGGGGCTTTGCTATAAGTCCGGCTTGATTCAGAGCAAGTCCACCTAAAGAGCACTATTGCCGATCAGCCTGCGCTGGTCAACTGCAAGCCAGTTGTTGAATGTGTTGAAGCCAGTTGGCACGAGCTACACAGTGACGTGAACTGAAAGGTCTGATAAAGCAAGGGATGGCAGTTTTTAAAATGCCTCACTGAATACATCTTGCATTACTGGATCCATTCCCCGTAAAGCTTCAACAGTTCAGAATTGCTACAGTACTGTTTGCAGGTTAAAGAACTGGGGACGTTTTAAACCCACTGGCGAGTTCTCCCCTGAAATCTGGCAAAGCTGCACCACCCTGGGGGTTTTGCCAATAGCCGCTTGTGCCCCGAGGTGCCATAATTTTTTCATGCGTCTAATTCAGCATCCCTTGCAAAACCTACCGCTAATATTGAATGAGTGACCTTGCCGTCCCTGTGCCCAGGTGCTCTGTCTGGCAGTGGCAGTCGGCATGTGCAGATGATCGAGGATGAGCTGGTCTATCACATTCACCTGGCCATCAACTTCCTGGTGTCCTTGCTGAAGAACTGGCAGAACATGCGTGTGTTGTATACCAAGAGCACCGCGGGGAAGCCTCAGTGCCTCTACTCAGCAGGCAACAATAAATGGTTATAGAGCAGCTAACTGCGGCGTGCGTCTGGCTCATCTGCAGACAATGGTGGAAAGTTGGCTTTGGTTGGCCACTGTCCTCTGCTAAACCCACAAGAGAAACTTTCATATCGTACGCTAGAAGGAATAAGAGTAGACCCCTGAACTTTCTTAAAATAACAAGGATAAGAGCAGTTTATTCTTTTTGCAATAGAAACTTAAAAGAGAACAGACTTCATTTCTGAGAAAGGTGGCCAAGATGCCTGCGCAAGAAAGCAAGATCCACCTGGGGCAGGGAACAGGAAAGATTTCTTCAGGCACCAAAGTGGCAGAAAGTCATGCCTAAGGAGTTTCCTAACTGCTGACGATGGGTAAAATCTAGTCACTTAAATGGGACTTAGAAATGGGGTCACTTAAGGAGAGTGTTGAATTTAGGTGACTGCATTGGTTTACCATGTCATTAGTTTGGCTTGATGGGCAGCTCCTTAATCGCCCCAGAGAGATGGGGTGGGGGTGCAGACATAGCAATTTTTAGGGCAAGCGTGCATCCGTAGCATCGTTTTGTGCTCGAATCTTGTCTGTTCTGCACAGCGTCTAAGAACGTGAATCTTTCCACGGGGCAAAGAGCAGATGAGAAAAGTTTCTCTTAAGGGAGGGGGGTAGCAGACTATACCTAAGTTCTTACCATATGAGGATCTTTCTTCTCAGTCTAACTTCTCTAGCCTCTGTCTCCACACTCTTGTAAAAGCTGGGACTCAAAACCCACCCTCCTGGAGTGACTTTTAAAGCTCCAATCCCAGCAGCTTTTGCAAGAACTAATGGTTAGAGCCAGTTACACCGCACCTGTGTGTTACTCCGGGGGAAATCAAATGACGTCTGTAACAACTCAAGACTGTGTGGGTTTACTTTTCTTATGTACTGGGAACTGATCAGCAGTGACTGAGTAAAGTTTGTACAGGGTGTGGGTCCCTGGTGGGGGTGAAGGCAGGGGTTAGTAGTGTGAACTGATGGGAGGGGACGCTAGAGGAGTGACAGGGATTAAAATAGATGGGTAAAGCGCTCACGTGCCTCTGCTAGAAAGCTTGGAAAGAAGCATCATGACCAATTTCTGAAAGATCAACACAACACCAAGAAATTCCATTTAATAATTAAAAAAAGACAATACAAAATGCAAACATTTTCTTTTTACAAAGTTCAGATACATTTTTTTTTAATCAAGTGCAAATAACTTTATGAACTACATCTTTTTCATCACGTAATCATTTTGCGGGAGATGCTAAATTGTGGCCCACTGCCAAAAGCAGATATAAATAGTCCTTTTTTTTTTTTTCCTTAATAAACACCTTTGTCATATTTACTATGTTGAAACATTCAACGCATCAGAAAGGAGGTGACAGTTTTCAGCCTTGCAAACCTTTCCCTTTTTTTGCCTTGGGGAAGGGCAGTGTGCAGAGAAACTTGAAGCACAATTTGACATCTGTTGATTCTGAAGGGAATGCTAAATTTAGGCCACTTGCTAGGAATTGGGCTACCAAAAATTCATCTGCCCACTAGAGCAGATAGCTGCATAATACAGGATGACCATGGAGGGACTTCCAAAGGCTAGAGGAAAGCAGGTGACTGCAGTTAGCTCATCTCAACAGATAAAGGGGAAAGACTTTCAGGTCCTTATCTGTGGTAGCAAGCAGTAGCCTTAAAGGTTGAGGGCCAGCTTCCCCACCTGTTCTGTGTCTCAGGAGATGGAGATGTTAAGTGATCCTTTTGCATCCTGCTCAAGCCCCTGAAAAACTTCCAGTGCAAACACTTGCTGTTTGGTGCCTTCCCGTTCCTTAGTCTGAGACTTGCCTGGTGTTTGTTAGCGTTCGTATTTTTTTCAGGACTTGAGCAGGGTGGTACAGGATCACAGCTAGGCAGTAGCCTAACACGGCGGGCAATGAGGAGGGTACCATCCCTGGGTGCCAACTTAGAGGGAGGTGCCAGAATAGAAGCTGGAGCCGAGTCACGTGGCCTGTAGCCTTCAAAAGAACAACTGAAGGGATTAACCCTGAGAGCAGGGGTTGCAAGAAAAGGCTCTTGAATTACACCCAGATTTCCCCCTGATTTGGGACGTCCAGGAGGAGACAGAGACCTGCCTATCAGATGGCAGGTGGTTGGTGCTGTCTGAAGCCTCAGGTCAGGCACCCGAACAACTAGAGGCTTTGGAAAAACCCAGCCCCATAAGCTTGGACAATTTGTCCTTGTTGATATTACTTAGCCTGGCTGGGGAAGCTAGACTGGTTGGTCTCACAATGGCTGCTGTGTTTGGATTCAAAGTGCTGCAAAGGAATAAGGGTCCTTGCAAAGTTGGCACAGGCAAGCAGCTTTTTGTGACTTGTTTTAAGCCACACCTGGAAGTAGGTGTGCCCCTATCAACACCTACACTCTGCAGATATCCGAGAGCAGTAAGGAGCTCCGAGTCTCGCAGGGGATGCCTCTGTGACGGGAGAGTCGGCTGCAGACACCGCTAAGGTGCCAAGCCTCTCAGCCTGCAGTTGCCGCTCCTCTGAGCAGATCTGGCATGACGGTACCCAGGAGCAAGCGCCAACCTCTTAAATGCCACAAGGGCACAGAACTGGGCCTCGTTCAGGCAGTGCCAATCCAAGCCGCGGGGTGAAAAACTAGACAATGAGCGCTGGAAGGCAGTTGTTGAACTAGGCTGTGTAGATGGACACTCAACAGGCAAAGGAAACGGCACATTGGCTGCTCTCTCAAGAGACTGCTCAGCTCCCTGGCAAACCCAAGGAGCCAGGAGAGCGCAGGCATCAAGAGATAATAATGTATATTGATACTCTGCTTGCAGTGGTGCCTCTGAGGATCCATGCATTCCCTGGACACTAGCTAGGGAAAGTCAGAGAAGCAGTCAGAGACGGGGAGTTGGAGCGTCAGTCGGAAGTTGGCCCCAGGAGCCTACATGAGGGCAGGCGGAGGCTGTGGCATGAGCTCTACTTTGGATCGGTTTGAGAAGCCTTTGCTGTTGAGTGGACCTTTTTAAAAGCACCTAAGAGAGTCAGGAGCCCAGGACTCGGTGATGGTCAACAGAACCTGTGCTGCGCATCTTCCTCCAGCTGTTTCTGCTTGGAGAGTCTGACTTTCCAAGACTGGATTTGCTGGAGGTCTGAGAAGGCTTTGCTCTGTCGCTGTTCATTATACTACGTTGATCAAACTTTGAATGGATGTTCGGGGGGGGTCCTGAATATCCTCTCTTTCCGACTCTGCCATTCTTCATTCACAAAAAGCTCCTGTTAGATTCAGTAGGACTTTTGCCTTGAGATTGTCTACATCAGTTCTGTCTTCTGGATGGGATCTGAGCTTTTCTAGTCCTGTGATCTGTCTATGCTTAGAACCGTATTCTTCCTTTCAGATTTCTGATGCTGCCATACCTTTATCAGCTTCTGCGGTTGCTTTAGATGATTTGCAGTGCAGTAAATGAGAGTGGAATCAATGCATGGAAATCTGCAGAAGAAATAAACCTCAATATGACTACACCAAATGATGACGATCTTCTAAACCAAGTAGTGGATGTTTGTGGGGCTCTGGGGAATCACAGAATCATAAAAAATGTGGGCTAGAAGGTCATCTGGTCCAGGCCTCTGCTCACCCATGTCTCAAATATCCTAGATAATTTTATGTCTAACCTGCTCTTCTAGACTTCCAAGGATGGAGAGTCCATAGCCTCTCTAGGCAGTCTGTTCCAATCCTTACCCACCCTCAGAGTGAGACAGTTCTTCCTAACATCCAGCCAAAATTTTCCTCGCTGCCATTTAAGACTTGCTCGTTGCCCTACTCCCTGTGGCCACAGAGAATAGTTTATCACTGTCCTCTTTATAACCACCCTTCAGGTGTTTGAAGATGGTTACCAAATCCCCATGTCAGGCTTCTCTTCAGACTAAATAATCCCAGTTCTTTCAGCTTTTCCTCTTAAGTCACATTTCCCAGACCTCCAACCATTACTGTTGCTCTCTGCTGGACTCTTTCCTTTTTGTCCACGTCCTCCTTGAAGTGCGGTACCCAAAACTGGGCACAGTACTCCAGGCAAGGGATTGCTGGTGCCAAATATAGGGTGCAGGAATACTGAGATCTTGTCTCCATGCTGCAAACTGATGCATTAGCTAGGGAAGACCTACCGCTGACCACATGGGCAGCTGGAACAAGATACTGTTTTCCAGTTACCTGGGGAAGATCCAATTGATTTCCCCCCAAAAGCCATTGATTTCCCACAAAAGGCTTTGCCTTTTTGGTTTAAACAAGAACTTCCTGGGGACCCGAGGAAAAGATTCCAAGGTCTGAAAACGTCACCGTGATGGTTTACCATGGATCGGAGACTTGGCTTGGTTTTGCTCTTTTGCTACAAACACACATTCTCATTTCTCAGGCAGGTATAAATATTGGAGTTTCTAGTAGAAAAAACTTCCCTCTAAATAATATAAAGAAGACTCAAATGATTGCACTTAATACATATGAAAAAGGTAGAAAGGAGGAAATCCTAGTGCACAAACATTTAGTCCTGCTCTTCACATCACTTGCTCTTCTGTCGACGAGTTCCTCTTTGGCAGAGCTTGTAAGAAAGTCTGGTCTCTTGGCACAAGTGTTAAGCTGGGGTGGGGAGGTAGGAGGGAAAAGAATCTGTCCAAAAGTTTTCTCGTTACATTTTTTTTCTCCCGTTCATCCGGACATTGTTCTGCAAAGACGTGGCTTGGCCATGCTTTCCTCAGACGCAGAGAGCCAGCATGGCTCCCTAGAGATGCATCTCCCACCCCTCAGAACTGCCATTGCAACCACCAGCCAGTCACTGCTTGCTGTTGTGCGTCCCAGTCCTGTCCTTTATTGTTTTTAAATATTTTTTTAAGCATATGGATGTTTCCCCGATCCCCTCTGCGAAGATGTGTTCCTTTGTTTTTCTAGAGCCACAACACTATGATAAATAAAGGTGTTACCTTCTGCAGTTAGGGATGTCCTTTGCCCTCAGTTCTTGGAGAAGCAGCTCAGGTCTGGCTGCAGCCGTGAAAGCTTTACCATGGGAGTAAAAATACCATGCGGGTCCCATGAGGGAAGGCAGCTGCAGATGTGTTGATGGCATCTAGGAATGGAGAGTGACTTGTGTGCAGATGTGTATAAAACATCAAGGGCAACCAAAGGGCCACCAGGAGAGCAGCCTGAAGAGCTGCACTTGAGTTTCATCAAACGGAGCAGGTCGCAGCTGCCTCTGAATGCAGAGGTTGCTTGGAACAAGAAGAAGCATCGCCCCTGGGATGGGAGATGTCTCCCCCGGCATTGAAGGAATAGGGCGTGGGGCTGCCCCAAAGATGGGTTCAAAGCAAGCCAAGGAGGAGTCACTGTTACAGACGTCTGCATAGCGAAGGACGGGGATTCTGTTTGTTTATAAAGCTGTTTAGGGGAAAAACAATTCAAAGAAAAGTAAAAAGAAGGTTTCCTTGGCTGCAGGGCGGCCGGCATGGCTGGGGCACATCGTGGGGCTATTTGTAAGGCCTGAGGAAGCTGGTGACTTTGGAGCGGAGGAGTTTGATGAACGAGCGGGGCAACATCTCCTTGTGCTTCTCTGTGTACTTGAAGTAGTTCTGCGGGTGAGCCAGCACATCGAAGAAGGCTTTGATCAGCTTCTTGTCCTGCAAGGGAGACAAATCAAGGAGCTGCATGGTCCCAGCTGGGCACTGGTGCCCTCCACTAATGCCCACTGCATGCGGCCCCAAAGGGGATCCCACTGTCGGGGGGGAGCTGCTATTGCAGCTGTGGATCCCAAACCCTTTAGTTTACAGATGGGAAAACCAAGGCACATTTTGGGGACTTGTCCAAAGTCACCAAGTGCCCCAGAGGCAGGTGGACAGCGAAGCGCAGATGTCTTAGGCCCATGCTCTCAGCACTAGCCAAGGTTGCCTCAGCACAGTAGGAGCCAGCAGTTCCAGAGTAAAAACACAAGCAAGAAGAGAAGATTTGGGATGCACATGGGGAGATCAGACCAATCAGCCTCGGGGACTGGGCATCTGACCAGCTGAAGGGCCTTGACATCAGCCAGCAGTCAATCAGTGATCAGTAACTCCTGGTCTCCCTACCTGTAAATCCCAGGACACACCTATGTGCACTGTGCAGACATGTCATTCAAAGGGGAAAAGGCAAAGTGATGTGTTCAGCACCACCCAGAGACAGAGGCAGAACCCGCAGTCCAGATTCCTGGTCTCAGGCTGCAGCCACAAGACCCTTGTCAGAGCAGGTTCTGCCCGCAGCCTGGGGCTGCCCTGGACACACAGCAACAGTCTCACCTTTAAGATTTCCTGATGGTTTTCAGAGGCGTAGAGCCTGCCGTCCCGTACGATATCCTCCACCAGCTGCTCATAGTCCTCTGCAAGACCGAGGCAGGAAGTCAGCAAGAGAACATGGGGCACGAGCCCTTGGCTGGAAACCGTCCCCCCCACCCAACGCAGGGCTCCCCAGTGCACAATGCAGGTGTTCAGCGACTGTCTGGACTTGGGTGTTTCAAGCACCAAACTGGATTGCCCTACAGCTGAGCATCACAAGAGCCCACTAGATCAAGGTGAGGGGCAGGACGGAGTACATCTGTGAGGGCAGGAAGCTCTGGAGAGAAGACAGCTGGCCACAGGGACAGGCACTGAGCCCCAAGGCCTGAAGAAGCTGTGGACCAGCTGCTGAGCTGAGCAGGTGGCTGGTGTACGACCAGGGCTATCTACCAAGGGGGATGTAACCCTCGTGAATGCACGTGGGCCAATCCAGTGCAATGCTCCCACCCCTGCCCTGCTGTGCCCTTGCATGGGCACACTCATACACTCATGCACCCCTGCTTTGGGGTCCCCCTCGTACCGTCGTAGGTGACATAGGGGATCTGGAAGCCCTTGGCACTGTTGGCCTCGCTGGTTTTGAAGTTGATCCACAGTTTGCGGGACCTGGCAGTGAAGGCGATGGGCCTCTCATATGTCTGGCATGTCTCATAGGTTGTGATGGAGGACGGGGAGGCTGAAAAGAGGAACAGCACAGGAGCTTGAGTTGCCTGAAATCGTTCAGCCACAGAAACACCCAGGAATGGCCGTTCATAGTTTCATAGTTTCTAGGGTCGGAAGGGACCTGAACAGATCATCAAGTCCGACCCCCTGCCATGGCAGGAAAGAGTACTGGGGTCAAATGACCCCAGCAAGGTGTTCATCCAGCCTCCTCTTAAAAGACCCCCAAGGCAGGAGCCAGCACCACTTCTCTTGGAAGTCGGTTCCAGATCCTAGCCGCCCTGACCGTGAAGTAGCGCCTCCTGATGTCTAACCTAAACCTACCCTCTGCCAGCTTGTGACCGCTATCCCTGGTCACTCCTGGC